>NC_142341.1:43037500-43280000 GCF_054954075.1 Amborella trichopoda | reverse complement strand
TCACTAATTAGCTTCTCCAAAACATTACAAAGAACAATAGATGAAAGTGCTTCATATGAGTAGGGGTTCACTTTTGGAACCAATCAAATAAAGGTTGAATTAATCTCCATGAGAAATTACCCTTGTTTGAAGAAGTCTGTGAAGGCCAAAAACAAATTCTTGAAAATGATGTCCCAGCCCAATTTGAAAACTTTTAAGTATTGAAACCATATGGGCCAGGAGCACTCCCACTTTTCATCTCCCACATGGTTTCTTTAACCTCATTGAAAGTTACCTCTTTGACAAATAGGTCTTGCCTGCCGTTCCATTGTAACCCTCTCATTACGTAGATAATCAATGAGTGGGGGCGATAGGTGATTCTTTGAGAATTCGAGGCGAGGAGATACTTAGGAAAGTTCATCATATGGTCCTTGAATTCATCTTCCTCCACAATTATAATACCATGTTCATCCTTTATTCTATCAACTTTATCTTGCCTTCTTCTCACTAATGTAGAAATATAGAAAAATAAAATAATTTGGAGCTTCGGCAGATTCAGGGGGAAGATTTCGGACTGTTTTAAAAAATTTAATTTTAATAAATTAGATATTTATATATAAATTAGATAAAAATAATGGAAAAAATTAAAAGTAAAAATTAAAAGAAATATAAAAATTAAAAGAAATAAAAAAATATAGAAAGAATGATGCAGTTTGTATAGAGCCGAGGTTCTAAACAATCAAAATAAAGCGCATCTTCAAATACTGTAGAGAAATGTGGTTTCAATATTGGAAATCTTTGTGATAGCCTTAAAATATATTTTGATCTTTAATTATAAAATTTAAAGGTTCAACAATAGTTTAGATCGACCAGATCTTTGAAAACATGAAAATTAACAATCCAAAAATGCATTATAAGATGCATTATTTCCAAATTTTGAAATCCATTTTTTCTCATGTCCATGCATCTTGATATCAAGATGATCAATTTGAGGATATTTGAGCATCAAAACAACACCTTTTAGTGAAATCTTTGAGGTTGGCTCTAATTTGATTGTTTAGAGCCTCAACTCTATATAAACTTTTCCCTAAAAAGAATGGAAAAATAATAATAAAAGTTTTAAAAAACAAAAAAATAGTTTTATATAGATAATTCTTTATTCGAATCTAACCAAAGCAGCTTGAAGCGGATCGAACCTACCCGAAGCGGCGGCACCAGGATTCGCTCTAGGCCCAAAGTCCGAAGGCTTCGGTCTCTTCGCTTGAAACGAAGCAAATTTAACAACAATGGCCCTTCCTAGCCTCCATAAACCCTCCTTTCATTTTGGCCCTACACTATTCGGTGAGTCCCTTATGTTCTTCTACAAGAGTGGTATTACTTTGGAAAATAGTCAATGGATCCTGAACCTGACTTAACCTACCTCACATCTCTCTTATTCAACCATTAATATGAAAGGACACGTGTGATCTAGTCGGAGTTTATAATAATAAATAAATAAAATAAATACTTTTTTTATTAGTCACGTTTAGATTACTTAGAATTTGTCCTTTTACAATAAAATAACTCTGAATAAAATAAAATAAAAGAATACAATAAGGTCTCAAGAACTTGAAACCATTCAAACCACACTTTTCCTTAATAAAAAAAAAAAGATAGCCTTTGCTTGGGAATGAAGAAAGCAAATAAAACAAATAAGTAAGAAACAAAAGAGGTTGTCGAAGGTTACTTCAACTAGGTTTCTTACACCCCAAACCGAGTCACCATCTTTTTATGGCGAGAGATTTAAAGGTCAACCTTTAATCTCAACCGGGATAGTAAATTTAGACATGCCATACCAATAGAATATGAACTCCTTATTGTAAAACTCAAAACCCTTAAGTGAATATCCTTAGTAGCCTAATTTGAGAGAGAGATAATCCTCTTACTACCAAAACCCTATAATCTTAGAACCCCAAAGAGACATGAGAGACTATGAGAAAAAATACCATAAGAGAGAGCCAGTAGGAGAGAGAGTGGGTCTTACCCTCCCTTTGGGCTATCAAGAGAGAGAGAGAGAAAGATTTCTAAGTGGGGTGTGCCCCCTATGGTAGGTTATGTGAGAGAGAGAGAGAGAGAGAGAGAAATGGAAAATTCTAAGTGTGTTGAAATTTGGGTAGAGACAATCATTTTTTATAGAGTATGAATAAGATTAAGGTTTTTAGGGTTTTCCTTGGCTTGCCACTCACATGAGATTGAATATATACCATTGATCTTGGGTGACTTGTGAGGTGAGAGATCTGAGCTCTGCATTCCATAGAAAGGTCATCAACATCCTATGGAAGGTGCTAGACCATTATCCCCCCACTTCTTAAACCATTTTTCCATCAAGTGATTTAAATAAAAAATTAACATATACATGGGGTGTGCCACCCATGGAGGCACATAATGGACCCCCACCCATCAGACAATGGTGGGCCCAAAAGACCTACTGGGCCTTTCATGCATATTAAGTTAATTTTATAATTTTAGAAATATATAAAATCATTATTTAAATATTTAAATCATTATAAAATCAATATCTCAATTTTCATAAATTCAAATTTGATAAATAAAATATCCAGAGATTTACAAAAATTCAAATAACAATTTGAAAATTAAATATAATTAAAATTAAAAAAATTAAAATCTTGATGGAAAAAGGATCCATATGGTATAGGAAAAATATCAACTGGGGCACTCCATGTCCAACCGCGAACTACGAACTACACAGACTTTCTCAAACCAACCCAGCGTTGCCCATGACCCATGGTCTATACAGGGGATGGTGCACATGGGGTGCCTCTCGCACATGCACACGTTTCACCCTGGAAGATAGTACACTTTCTCAAAAATAGCTATCAATGTGCATGTCGTGTGATGGCACAAAAGATGAAGTTTTGGCACCGTCGCTGAAAGCCTCCATCACACGCAAGGGTCACGCAGTCCCTCGGCTCACTTATCTAGGCATACTCTGATCTCATCAAGGGATAACCCATATAACCGTCATCGGTACAATTCTTAGAGCCCAGGCAATATGAGTTTTTCCCAACCAAACTAATCCAGCACGTCAAGCACAATCTAATATAAGTAAATATTGTTTGCTTAATATGATCCACAAGGGACCACACTCCCGCTGAGTTCATGTTCCATTATATACACTCACCTAACATAATATTACCAAATACTTCCTCATTCCATTATTTGAGACTACCTCTTAAGTGTTTTAGCTTTGTAATAAATCTGAACATGGGTAATCCATAAGACCTTTCATTCCCAAAGTCCTTAATAACCATGATTAATGACGAATTTTTATTCCAAATAGAGAGAAAACGGAAGGGTTTAGGGTTGCGGAGCGTTGCATTTGAGGGTCATACAACAACAGGGCATGGTTTGAGGACCCTTTGGGCAAAAACTTGGCCACTATTCCTGGGACGAAATGCAATCATTCATATTTTGCAATCCAACCTTTCTCCAATTCTTCTAACCTCCTTGCTGATTGTTGGACAACCAGAACCATCACTATGAGCTGACCAAGTTCAATAATTTAAAATGCAGTGAAGTTTTCTCTTTGTCGAGAGCATAAGGATTTGCATCACCAATCTTCTCGTAACCATCCAATAATGAATTGAGTTTCTGTCCTTTTTTTTTTTTTTTTTTTAGGTACGGATATCTTTTATGTCTTTTTATTATCATTTGATATTCTTTTTATCGAAAAATTACAAGGCACACCTCTCACCCCACGATGCTTTTTTTTCCCCTTAAGTTGCCTTTCTGTCCAGCAATAACAATGACGGACAGGTGATAAACCCCACACCTTAAATGCAATGTGGTTAAATTAAAGAAGGGGACGTACTTCTAGAGTATAAGTTTACTCCCTCGTAAAAAAAAGGAGAATTTTTTTGAATTTAAAATTTTGGAAACCACTTAATAATCACTAGATGATTATTTTCAAGAGCTCAAATTTGAAATTTGAGTTTTCTAATACTTAGATCTCACCCTTAAAAATTGGACAATTTTTTTTCAAGTATGTAGAAGGGACAATCAGAAATTTTTTTTATTGAGATTAATCTATGGGTTGAAGAGGTTATATCTTCAAATTTTGATTTCCTTAAATTAATCTTAGGTGCGGTTTTACTTGAGGGAGTAAATGAACAATATACTCCCAAAGGAGTATAATATCTTTTAATAAGGTTGTGCATGGGGTTTAAACGAAAGAACTCACGTGGAAATAACATAAAAGGGACCGCTAACACAGTGATTAACCTCAATGAAAAAATTCGTAATTGCACGCTACACAAATTAAAAAAATAATGTCTCAAAATTAAACACAATTTTTAGAGGGTGAGACTTAAGGGTTAGAAAACTCAAATTTCAAATTTTTACTTTTAGAAATAATCATCTAGTGATAATCAGGTGGTTCCAAAATTTTAAATTAAAAAAAATCCTCCCAGGTAGGACTTTTTGCCGATGGAGTGAACTATACTATACTCCCCCAGGAATACGTCCCCTTCTTTAATTTAATCACAATGCCAGGAATACATCCCCTTCTTTAATTTAATCACAACGCATTTAAAGAGCACGTAGGGTTTATCACCTATCCATTGTTGTTATTACCAAACAAAAAGGCAACTTAGAAATGAAATATAAAAAAAAAAAAAAAAAAAAACGCCACGCCGAGGGGTACTTCTCATCATTTTTTGAAAAAAATAACTCACATGGTAATAAAATGATGTTTGTGCGTAAAAAGCTCTAAAGAATTTTAAGTTAACAAAGAAACAACCAAGGCCATGCAATTCGACTTCTGAGATTGCATACGTGATGCGAAAGATCTTGCCTCTCCTCGACTGGATTATAAGTGTAAAACCGTGGATTCTCAATATTACCATCTCAAAACCAATACTCATGAATACAACCTCAACTAGAATTGCCTGCTCATGAGAATTTAGAACCCTTGTTTTAAACATGCTTGAGTTCCAAAGAACTAGAATTCTACTTTTTGTCTGCATGCGAATCCGAGACCGACCAAACTAAGAGAAGTCCAATCCATTTGCGGAGCCCTTGGTTTGTCAGGCCGTGCCAACCCAAGTCAAATTAAATAAAAGTAAACTAAAAGAAAAAAAAAAAAAAAAAGGGTTGAGGCAGGCAGAACCAAACTGACCCTATCGCGGATCTAGCCTAGGCCCCACCTTGCCTGGGCTGTAGTGGCTCGACTCTAGCTAAAATCTCGGGCCACATTTTGTGGCCTAAGCCCGTTGTCTTTTCGAAAACATGGGCTCTATTAACCATATGCCATTTTCCTCATACGTTAATGGTGACCCATTTCGGATGAGATGTCAAATTCATAAAGGATCCGGATGGGACCCACCATATGTGAGACACAATCACTGATTACTCCTTAATCTTTATTTTAATTACATCTTTTCTTGTCTAAGACTGCCCCTAATATTCCTCAAATTACTATGAAGAAAAAGCATGGAATCTTGAACCAACATTTTGTGTCAAACAACAAAACATGTGACCTATGCCTTGTACAAAGAATCAGTATATCTTGGCGTTTTGTAATACGTTCTATTTGTTTCACGAACTAAAAAAGCTCGAGTTCACATTGCAAATATGGCCTGAGATAATTGAGATTAACAGCAAACCTTTTCATCGTGCAATGGACATGAGCGATGCGGTTTTGCCTTTTTGTTGAAGATAGTAGCGCGACTGAGGTGTCCAAATAATCCCCACCAACAAAGTCGCCATCTTGGAGGAAGATTGCCACAATTCTCTACACTATCTTATTTTTAATTTTTTTTCTATAAGTTATTTTGACATCAAATTTTGGATGTCCAATCCTCTATTAAACTCGAAAGATAAAAGGATCAAAATACCTAGAAATATTCAAGAGGTATTTTGGTCATTATATTTTATCACAAATTTATTTTTAATATTTTTTATAGGTGCACCCCAATGAGAAGATGGCACGTACCAAATTTTATATTCATACAATTTGTATAAAAAAAAACTAAAAATAAAATACTTTGAGACGTTGAATCTAAAATCAAATGGTGAGTGGCTTTCTTGATCAAAATTGGATGGCTGGATGGTAGGGGAAGCATAGATCTTCTATGCTGTAGGCGAAATATAGAAACATTTCCCTTATCCCTTGGAGTTAAGTTTTTATTAGAAAAAGAATGATTTACGAACGGACTTTAAAATTTAACCTAAAATAATAAATTCTCTATTTATATATCAAGATTACAGAGAAGATCGATCAACCCACCTTGTTTTATTTTTAAAAAAGTTTCCCCTTGGTCAACCAGAAATTTGATTTTTTTTAAAGTTTTTCTTTTAGTTTTTTGTTAGTAAGGCAGTGCCTTAAATTTTGGGGTACTATCCTACTAATAAAGAAAAAATTTAAAATAAAATTAAAATTCAAGTTGATCGAGGGCAATTTTGAAGAAATAAAAAAAAGACGATTGACCGACTTTTTTTCTAATTTCTGCCTAGAAGGGGAGCAAGCATGTCTGACTCTAGACCAGAAGGTTGCGTGTTCGTCTGTTCAATTCATATCATGTTCAAAACCCCTATTCAATCCCCCATAATTCCTTTTGGTTTAAGAAGGATGAGGATCTTAATCTATCCTACGCCCAAGTATAGGAGGTGATTTGTGTTAAGTAGGTAGTCACCGTAAAATTTTGCTACATAAAATTTTGCTACATCTTATCATAAATCATGAATCTATGTTATTGATAGAGAAGAATGCATGATACGATTCATGTAGCCAACCACAATTAATTTGGATAAGATTTAGATGATGGTGATGATGAACTTAACTAGCTCAACCCAAATGACGAAATTAATCATATTTGGTTTATAATCCAAATAAAAAATGCATGCTTTTCATTAAAATATATGTTCAAGTGAAGGTATTAATTTGACCACTTGTGTCAATGACCAAATTATCAAAGCACTCCTATTTTCAAATTTTCAAACCTAAAATAGGGCTATTTTGATAATTTCTAACCAAAATAAATGAATGGATACTCCAGAGATATGATCCCTTAAGGTAACCACTTCGTTGACAAATTCAATGATTTGACCACTTTTTTGAAGTGCTTTTGCCATTCATTTTAATGGCAATGCCTCTCTTTCTATTGCGCTTCTAGTTTTTAATATGTAAATGAGCGTTGAGCTCGCACAACCTCAAAGTTGCACCATGTGCCTTCTCATTGACATATGTATTCAAATCCTTCGCTTAAAAAAGGTCAAGTAAACTCCTAAGTTCTGAATTGGCGTTCCACTCAAGAAAAACAGGAACTAGTTTCGAGCTTGGAAAAAATAACAAAAAAAAGTGGGACTTGAGTGTGAAATATAAAATACATGGACTGTTTTTTAACTTGACAGATATTGGAGACTTTTTCATGAATATCCTACACTTTTTCATATATATATAGAAAAAAAAAAACCTTTAAAGAAATTTAACGTATGAACTTAAGAAGATCAACTATTTAACATTTCACCATATCCAACAATGTCCAACAATTTATTACCCATCGTTTTATCTTATTTGATTGGATTCTTGAAAAATGGAAAAAAATAATGATGAGATATTTGAAATTAGAGTAAAGAGCCGTCTACTATGCTTCTGCTGGGAGTAAACAATTCATTTGCTCTCTCAGGTAAAAAATGTCTATTATTGGGATGTAAAGTTTGGTATCCCCTTAAATATCATTATTTACCAAAAAATAAATTGGATGTAATTGGACAGTGTTAGTTCAATTTTGGGACATCACTTTTTCAATCTCATATGTTTGATTTATTTTTTTGGTTTTTTTTTTTTTTTTTTGAGTTAGTTTCTGTGACACTTCCCCAAACTTTCCTAAAAGTACACTTAGCTTGATTTTTTCCCTAGGGAACAAATGGGCGATTGGCTCCCTAAGAAGCATAAAATCATTTGGTTAGATTAGAAGGTATTGAGAGATGTTAAATACCTCAAGCCATTAGTCCCAACATTTTTAAATGGGATTGTATACAATGAAACCATTTGTCTTTGGTATAAGGAAGTCACAATTACTTATATCCATCCGATATAAAATCTGATAAGTTAGGCGTCATAAAGTTCGAAAAAATTTGTTTTTAACTTTGAGCTTAGTCAATAGAATAAATGCAGCCATCCAATTTCAGATTTCATAGTCAAGATTCATTGTGATCATCTTGTATCAAAAGGTAAATGGTCTCATTGTATACTTTTCCTTTTTAAATATTCACGTTTGATTTGCTTTTCTTTTCTTTTGTGTTTCTTTATTTTCTTTTTCCCCATTCTTTTTAACTTCTTTTTTTTGTTTTCTTGGTGTTCCCTTTATAATGGCGGTCACTGTTATAAAACAAAAATGGACCAGCCTCTGCTGCTCCTTGTTGGCGTTGCTGAAACTTAGTCTTTCAATGTACGGAACTTAGTTTGCCCTGCTAAAAATCCTTGTAATGAGTTAAGTCATGCATTCATAATAAACATCGAGAAGTTTCACAAACATCTTAAGTTTTCTTGCATTGGGGATCGGGGAGTGTAGCACAGTGAATGTTCTGGATTGCAAATAAAAATCCTTTTGCTTGATATTCAGTTGTTGAGTTTTGATCAAATGTGTGATTGGCCTGAGGGTCAATGTTTTGACAGCGGTAGCTTGGGGTGGCAATGGGTTGGGTCTGGAGGATCTGGAACCGAAGTTATAGGACCTGCACCTGGACTTGAAAATGCAATGAGGGACCCAAGCTCGAACCCAAACCTGATCGTCGGACCTGACTCAAAAATTAAAATATATATTTTTTTAAATATTTTCAAATATATTTCATAAATCGGAATACGAAAATATAATGTAGGACTCAAACCGCACCGGACCCGACCCAATCAGACTTGGACCCATAGCCCAATAGTGTTCAGGTCTAAGATTTGGACCTGGACCTGACCTGTAGGGTGCAATTTTTGGACCTATACCATTACCTAGGTCGGATCTACCTGTAGGGACCCGGATCAGGTCTGGGTCCATTGCCACCCCTAACTATAGCACAAGTTACCAGCTATCCATTGAAAAAAAGGAGTTTGGATCACTGTAAATACTTACATTTATTTTCACCATATTGCGATAGAGGAAAAATTACGTAAATATCCATTTTAGTTTATGTTACTATCAAAATACCGAATACTTTTCGTTATTACTTATATGTCCGTTTTTAAACTTCATAGCAAATTTTTTTAAAAAAGATGAAACTACCCATTTTCGGTTTTTCAAAAACGAAAATCACGTTAGTTTCGGTTTTTGAAAGACCCAAAATTTAAAATTTTCAGACAAATTTTTTCTCTCTTGTGGGTACTCTGCGTATTCTCTCTCTACATTACACGTGTATTTTAAATTTCCCTTGCTTTTTGCTACATCAAATATATGATGTCTACTCATTTTCAGTCATTCTTGCAATTGGAGAGTTTGTAGCACGTGATCGAGATTCTTTCGGTATTTGGTTGAAATCATTCTCTGAATCCCCTCGTAGGAAATATTTTAATGGCGAGATTTGTCCCTCTACACCATGGTCAGATAATCAGAGATTTCAATAACTTGGAAAGTTCGACTCTCCTGTGCCCAAATTTTATGCTCTCCTTTCTCTCATCATGCCCAAATTTTATGCTCTCCTTTCTCTCATCACGCCCAAATTTTATGCTCTCCTCTCTCTGCTCTACAATTTTTGACTCTCCTATGTTCCCTTTCTCTACTCAACCCCTCCTCTGCTCCATGTCTCTCTCTATTCAAAGCCTTCCCTCCAACGACTCTCTTTCACTAGGAAACTCATCAAAAACCCAACTTCACATAAGGAAAAAAAAAAAAGTAATGGCACTACCATGCATATCTTCAGTTTCTTAAATTCAGTTTCATGGTGTTTCTCTGCAAAACCCATTAACATCCCTCGGGAACTTGATTGGTGGCCAAAGAATCACCCTGCAAGAAAACCCACCACTATAAAGGATGAATAGAGAAATAAAGTAAAAAGAATCCCAGCAAAATCTTTCAGTTTTTCGAGAAGTCTCGAATTTGAAGTCAATAACTTTTGTTTTCAAAAGAAATGGCCTAGAAATCATCAGAGCACAGAAAAACCTCTTCGAAGATAGAAGAAGAAAAACAAGATAGAAAATCTATACGAACCTTTATGAAGAGTACAACCAAAAATCTTATCTTTATATTCACGTTATGTGGAGCTTTAGAAAGACACGGGTAGAATGATCCATTTTTGTGTATTTTCTCTCTCTAGACTCTTGTTTTTTTTACCTCTTCTTTATGGGTAATGATAAGAGGAAGAGGTATTGCTAATGAGGATACAAGCGGTTGACAGACAGGGATAAATCATTTTCTCTTTGATCCAAAAGTCTAATGGTGTAGAGGGAGAGTTGGAAGTTATGACTTTGAATCTTCCCAGTTCTCATTATCTTCGAGCCTTGATCAAAATCACGTTGTAATATAAAGTGTCAGCATGATTTTGGTTTTTGAAAAACAGAAAATAGGTAGTTTTGCCTTTTTAAAAAAAAAATATTATGGAGTCCAAAAAATGGACATATCACTAATAACATAAAGTATTCGGTATTTTGATAATAACATAA
This sequence comes from Amborella trichopoda, assembly GCF_054954075.1. Classification (NCBI taxonomy): domain Eukaryota; kingdom Viridiplantae; phylum Streptophyta; class Magnoliopsida; order Amborellales; family Amborellaceae; genus Amborella; species Amborella trichopoda. The sequence continues at coordinate 43,269,376 of NC_142341.1, read as the reverse complement.
ACTAAAACAAATATTTACGTAATTCTCCCTAAGATATACGTGGTTTGCGACTTTAACTTAGCAATAATAGTCGACGGGTGTGTAACTTTCAAATTTTAAAAGGAAGAAACATAATTGGAAAGAGAGCCAAGGAAGATACAAAAAAACAAGAAACAAGGCATCCAATGGGTAATATTTAGATGGAAAAGTATACAAAGAGACTATTTCTTGTTAATACAAAGAAGTCATAATTATTGTTTGTCAATTTTTAAATCAAGCGGTTGTAACTTGTAAGTGTATCATTAACTAAATTCGAAGTTAAGAAAAAGGGAAAATTACAAAAAACCCCAATACTACACTCTCTATGCAACTTACCCCCAACCCACCTTTTTCTCTCACTTTTTTTTCCAAAATACAATTTCTATGCAAATACCCCCCAACCAAATAAAATAATAATAATGCTTAAACTAACCTCCCTTACTTTTAACTTACCCACACCTTTCTCTCCTCTATCCCACCAAAATAGGGGCTCTGGCACTGTGTAAGTGCGGTCCAGCAGTAGGGCTCCGGCACTGTGTAAAGTTTAGTCCGGCAGTAGGGCCTTGACACTGTGTAAAGTGCGGTCCGGCAGTAGGGCTCCAACACTGTGTAAAGTGCGGTCCAGCAGTTGCAAAAGGCGGTTCGACAGTAGATGTTACTAGATTCCAGAGCTCCGGCACTATGTAAAAGGCGGTCCGACAGTATTCAATTTTTGTCCGGTAATTGTCTTAGGAGATCCGGCACTTATGCGCTCCGGCAATGTGCTACTGGGGTCCAAAAATCAACGTCAAATCTAGCAAAAATGATTTTTGTGCATGAGAAGGGCATTTCTGTCTAAAAAAAATGAACCTTTTCCCTTGTGAGGTATTTGCATAGCAAGTTTGTTTGGAGAAAAAAGTGAGAGAAAAAATTATGTTGGGGGTAAGTTGCATAGAAAGAGTGGTATTGGGGGTTTTTTGTAATTTTCCCAACATAGTTTCCTGAGAAAATGCGGTAAATATAGGTGGTCCAATGTAGGAAACAAAAAATGTGTTAGATTGAGGCTCTAAGGTCATTTGTGTAACCCCCAGTGTTGTAGATTGTTTTATAGGGCTGAGAATTTTTCGGATTGGGATCGGATCCATCCAGATCCAAATCCATATTAGAAAATATACATGGATTTGGATGCGGATCCATAATGTTCGGATCCAGATCTGGATCCAAAAATTAGATCCAAGTCTGATCCGGATCAAAAACTATACATGAAATCCAGATTAGGTCTTCTAAAAGTAAAATTTTATATATAAATTGATAAAGAAATATTATATATAGGACTCGATTTCTATGCGGCTAATCCCACATATGTAGAAATGCGGGGCCTCGTAATAAATATAATTTTGAGACGCATTTTAAGACTTAATTTTTAAGGACATGTAATCTCTAACAAGGACATCATGGATATGAATAAATAAATAAATTTTAAAAATTAGAAATAATAATTCTAGTAAGAAAACATTTGGACCATTAGTTTCTATTGTTTTTAGATGGAACACCTACATGCAGCCATCTTTAAGATAGATGCTTTACACTTTCTAGACTGTATATGTAAGAATGCGGTCCAACCCGCATGAAACAATTTTCCTTTTATATATATATATATATATATATATATATATATATATATATATATATATATATATATATATATATATATATGGACACACACACATTAATATTTTAAAAATCGAGTCGAATCTGGATTGGATCCACTTATACCTAGATCTGATCCGATCCGAATTTCGGATCCACACCTGCTCTGAATAGGAATCGAAATTCGGGTTTCAGATCCATATCAAGTAAATTCTTAGCCCTATTATTTTATCATCGCCAGATAAATTGTAAGGTTTTTGGCAACCCCTTGTTTGTGGAATTAAGAATCCCAAATACCAAGATCCCACTCGAAATCGTCTATATGATTGGCTAAATGCAAATATATAAAATGTGACTATAAATCAAGTGCAAGAAATACAACAATAACCAAAACCAAACTATATGGCACAAGATTACATGGTTCATCCCTAAAGTTTATGTCCACAGCCTTGGTAAGTAGAAAGCCATTGTCATAATGAAGATTATAGTTTTGGGTTACAATAGATATCTCTCTCTCTAAACATCGGCAAAAACCTCATTGATCTTCCTTCTAAACCCACTTTACCGTCTGAGCAACATTATCAATTACCCCATCTTTCCCACCATTATACCGCTACTGGAAAGAGAACCTTGCGAACAACTGAGAGACTTTCTCCTACCTAGAAATGCAAACTAAACCAACCCAAAATCTCATAAGAAAGCCACCTCTCTCTAGGAGGCTATGTCTCTCTCTTGGAGACATGTCTCCTTCTCGGAGATCCCTTCTCATGACCCAAAGGAGTGATCCTTCAAAGAATGTGTATTATGTTTTTTTCACCGCTTTTAATAAAGATCGCCAGGGTTTCTTTCTTTTCCAAGAAAGCTATATTTATTTTTTACTATTGGACCATCAATCTATTGTAAAAATATAGGTGCGATGATTTTGTCTATCACCAAAGATAACATAAATAATTTTTAAAAGGCAAGATCCAACCATGAAATAGATGACCGGCGTTGAGTACATTGAAACTATATTTTTGGGGATGCCTTATATTCTTTTTATGGAAGCCTAGAGAAACTTCTACACCAAGTTTGAGAGGACATGCTCTTAAATCAACCCAATATGGGAGATGGCAGACCAATGAAACGATGGTCGGTGGGTCGACCCGACCCAATTGGGACCCCTATACTTTATTAAAATACGAAAAAATAAATTGAAAAAACAGAGCAGTCCTATCGACAAAAAAAAAAAGGGTCTTATTGCCACAAAAATGTAACTAATAATTTTCTAAGGGTAGACTAGAACCAAAGACAGAATGTCTATTTATGTATTTTGCATATGTAAATTAAAAAAAATAAAATAAAATGTTAGGACAACAAACTTTGAACCCTTAACCTCCTTTACCCATACCGATATATATATCTACCACTGAAACAAAGCCAAAGGTACAAACCAACTCTCTAAGAAAGTATATCCAAATTCGACCCGACGTTTGGGATGCCCCTGAATTGTGGGTGGGAATGGGTTAGCTTGGACCCTGGTGGACCTAGACACGGATCGGACCCGGTTAGGTTTAGGGTAGACCCAAACCTGACTCGTGTCCAAGTTACCTGATGCATAGGGTTGGGCTGGGTCTAAAAAACTAAAGATATAAAAAATGTATTATATATATTTTGCACTATATAGTTATTATATGTAAAGAATACATATAAATATTGTTGGGTTTATGTGGCCTTTAAAGGCCTTATCAGAGCTTGTATGAGTATTTTATATAGTAAAACATAAACTCAGTGGGAGTGTGGTCCTCTTGTAGACCATACTAAGCAAATGCAATTTGCCAATACTCAGATTAGGCTCGACGTGCTAGGCCAGCCAAGTTTGGAAAAACCCAAGGTACCTGAGCATAGGGATCTACCGAGAAGGGTTTAGTGGGTTAGCCATTGATGAGGTCGGAGTATGCCCAGATAAGAACCAAGGGACTGTGTGGCCCTTCCGTATGATGAATAGCCTTTAGAGACAAGACTAAAACCTCATCGTTATATCATCACATAACATGTATATAGATAGCCATTTTAAGATTCGTCAATGAGAGTGAAGCGTGTATATGTGCGAGAGATTACCCCTATGCACTATAGAGTCATGGTTGCATCATACTCTAGACTGCCATGTTTTTTTTGTCTCTAGGGGAGAACTTGAAGTCCATAAATTGGGATTGCGTCCCTTAGTCTATTGACTTACTTTAGTGGTCCAATCATGAGCTCCTGCAGTGGACTGTGGATCATGGGAATTGTTGAGTCAGTTTGAGAAAGCTACGTGGATCGTGGTCCTCGGTTAAGGTGGAGTGCTCTTGTATATTGATAAATTCCTAGATCTAACGGATCCGATTCCCATAAAAAATTAATTAGTTTCAATTAATTTTATGATATATGATTTTTTAAAATGTTTATTAGAATTTTATATCTTCTGATATTTTAATTTTGTCATTTGGATTTATAAATTAACAAAAATTAATTTTTCAATGTTTTAAATAAAATATAAGATTTAAAAATTCTAAATATGAAATAAAATATTTTCTAAAAATATATGGCCTCCATAAAATATTGGGCCCAAAATTTAAAAACATTTGGATTAGGTGGGGCCCACACTTGGCCACCAAAAGGGTGGCACGCCCCACCCATCCACATATTCCTCTTGGGAAGAGTCTTTATCCCTTGTTTGTTGACTTATCTTTTGGGGATAGCCAACTTACATGATAAGGTTGAATATTTGAAATATTTAATAAATTTTTAAATCAAGATTGTTTAATCCAATAAATAAAGATTGGATATACTAAAATAGAAAACAAATATATATTTTCTTTATTTAAAGATTTGATGGGAATAGATTTAGGAAAGGGAGGATAAGGCTCTAGTTCATCTCTTTGAATCTAGATGGTGGGTCAAACAGATGGATGGCTCAAATCTCTCACCCCACAAGTCTCCTTAGATCGACAGTCAATATTTAACCCTACGAATTGAAGCAAACCCCAAAAGCATAGAAAATCTATAAAATGAGATATCTCCTTTCATAAAATGATGTACATATTATCTCCTCTCTTTAAGAATTCTCTCTCTACCAAAATTTAATTCTCTCTCTAGATTATCAAAGGGGAGACACGCCCCAAGTTTTATCTTCTATCTCTCTCAAGTTTTTTTTCTAAGAGGATACGCCCAAATCATCTTTCTCTCGTTGTTTCTAGATGGCACGCCCAAGCTAAGATTAGCTTGTGGTGGTTTGATTTTTCAATAGTAAAGAGGAGGATTCCCTTGCTAGTAGATCTCTCCCTCTCTCTTTGATCTATCTCTCATCTATCAAAAGATCAAGCTAATGGGGCTTAAACAAGACTAAGGCATTGAGGCGGCCTTAGGCAGTTGGTTCTAAATCGAGATCTATATGTCGTTGAGAGGGTTTTGCCATATGTAGGATAATCAAATAACCGATCATAGATCCCGAGCACCATCGGAAGGAGGAAACTCGGTGTGGGATATACTAAGCCTGGTTGAGGTAATCTCTCGCACTCTCTTTTTGTTTCTTACCATATTTAATTATATTGTGTTTATATTCTCGGATATTTTCTTTATTTAAAGAAAATTGGTTTAATGGCATGAAGGTTTTTAAGATCCTAGATTTGTTAGTTTTATTTTCTTTGAAGTAAGAGTTACTATAATAAGACTACTTGTAAGTGACCTTTGCCAAAAGAAAAAAAAATAAAAAGGGGTGAAAAGATGAAAAATAAAAATAAAAAATATTCACCAGCAATATTACATTAGACTTTCTTTCATTGGTATCAGAGCTATTGATACTTGATGCCATTAGTTATCTTTCCTCTTTATTGAGTCTAGATCAAGCTTAAGAATAAAATATAAGAAAGTTAATGTCCTTTGTGGTCACCTAATACAACCATGGTTAAAAATTATTGGAATTTTCAAACACACAAAAAGGCACTCTGTATAATGGGTATTCTTGGCTATTTTGGAGCAGTGATATGAAGAAGATAATGGTATACTTTTTCCATTGCATACTTAGTGATATTGTGTATCTTTGAGAGTTGAATCTACCTGCAAAATTTTAGTGGGAGATCCTAAGGGAATGAAGAGTTATGATTTAATTAATGAAGGGTATTAGTTCTAACTCTACAAATTTTAGGAACTGTCTATTGAGTTCCGTGATTTTTTCTACCAATCATATAATTTTATTTCTAGCTGAAATTTGATTGCAACTCATCAAATTGAGTCTAGTTTCAAACAAAAATAATTTTATCAAGAGATTCGTTGTAGTTTGAAAGACATGGTCTATTTATTGAAGGGTGCGCAAGTGATGTTTTATATAATAAAAACTATTTCAATGACTTGGAAGTCATGCTTTTATTTTCATTCTTAACAGAATGTTTTATGGCCTACACTTAGCTTGTAGACCTTTATTTTGAGTCTATTTTCTAATCAAATTTATTTGAAAGAGAAATATTTATGGGAAAAGATGAATAAAAATTTTGGATTGAAAAGAGATCATCCTGAATTTTCTGCAATTTGGTATGGTCTTCATTGATAAATGAATAACTGTATTTATCAAGCCTATTTAACATAATGATATGAGGCTTGTGGAAATATATGTATTACCATTATGTATATACTTTCACACAAAATTAGTTTGAAAGAGAAACTCTATGAGGGTAGAGTGAAAAGATAATTTTACTAGATAGTGTTTATCTTAGAATTCTGCAGTGTGATTTATTTTGTGAGGTGAATGTCACTTATTTATTTTTTCTGAAAAAAAGTATTATTTGGGATTCACACTATGATGTTATGATTTAGTTTTGAGACTAGTTTTCAACACAAAAGATTTCAAGAAAAAATTCTTTGAAGATTGAGATAAACAATTTTTATTGAGCGGTGCTCAACTTGATTTTCTGCTGAGAAAATTGAATTGTGACGTAAATGTTACTAAAATAAAGACTTACTAAATGGTATGATTTAAGGATGAAACTGTGCACCATTTTATATTTTTGAGTCTATTTCAATACTCAAAAGAATTCGGGGATAAACTCTTTATGAGTTGAGAGATATCATATTTTATCATGGGATGCTCTTGTTCGATTCTGCAGTAAATTAAAAGTTGTGGCATGTTAAGCCACATATTTGGATTCCTCATAATAAATACCTTGTTAAGGCTCATTTAAAAAGTTTTATAATATGCTATGAGTATGGTTTATTATAATAAAAACTTCAGAGAGAGGTAATACATAATTGGCAAGATATTACATTCTTTGTGAAGAGTATTCGATTTTGGAATAGCAGAAAAAAGAAGAAACACAATACCTATAAAAGCATCTTGGTTTCTTCGAAATGAAGAGATACATAGAGAGACTTGGTGGTAGCATAGAAACGCTAAAGATCATTGGGAGAATCAAAATTGTGATATTTGAAATAATTATATGAATAAGATTATTTATTCACGATGTGAAATAAAGAAAATCTAAGTACCAAAGGGATTGACACTTCATGACATGAGAAACCAATGACCAATATATTCTTTATCAGTTGAGTGCTCTTCCAAGATCACAAAAGTTTGTTAAACAAGTAAAGCAATGAATCAAGAAAGCATAGGTACCACACTACATAGTTTTGGGGTATGAAATCTATCTCACATTACATGATGAGGTCATATTAGGAAAGAGGATTCAGCAACCCTTTTTTCTAAGTTTCATATACTTCTTTGATTTGTTTGGCTATTTGTTTTATGAATATGTATGGAGTGTATGGACATTAAGTGATAGATGCTAACAACTTTGAAAGAGCCAATTTTGAATACCTTGTGTTTTTATGCCTCCTTATGATTGAGTATAAACTACTTGAGGGAGTGATACACATGGAAATGTGGCTTGATCGAGGGCTTTGAGCTTAAGTATGAAACATGAGAGATCGTGTGGCTTATTCAAATATGTAGGCATGAAAGGAGTGTTCTGATGGAAGCATGAAAGGAGTGTTCTGATGAAACTCGGTCTTAGTGACCATCCTCCTAATAAATATATATAATATGATGTATTACATGTGATGACGAACTCTTGATAAATTCTTCATATTTGTCAAAAATGAAGTATTTTGTCAAGGCTTTAATAATCATTCTTTAGTCGTGTTTTATTTTGGATAAAATTATAAAATAGTATTTATGATTTGTTTTTTTTTAGCCATGAACTTGACTTGGTAGGAAATTAAAGATGAATGCGATATAATGATTTATGAAGGCTAAACATGTATTTTAAAATTAAATTGAATTATTTGAGAAAAGCCTAAAGTCTATAATATGGTTTTTTTTTAGAAAACCACATAGTCTTGCAAGGTCAACTAAGTCTTTATGAAAAAAAAATCATTTTAAAGCGTCATACTATTATCTAACTGTTACCAGTGAATGTATATGTATACCAAGTCAATGTTTTTTTTAAAAAGATAAAAACATGGTGTCTTGAAGGTATTTATAAAAGTGAGAGGAAAATTGTCATGCACTGGTTTTTAAATACCCATATGTTTTAACCCATGTTTCTAATTATTTGGAATCCTCGATTACATAAGACCTTTAACCATAGGAAATATTATAGGAAGGACATCTTGCAATGTCTCCTTGACACGTACTGTGTGGATTAGACAACTTGGTTTGTATGGGTTTACAAGTAAGAGACTAGTGTGGTTGAAACCTTTGTGGTTCGAAAAATGGTTTTACGAAACCAAACGGGCATTGAGTTATTGTTTAGCATGAGACTTGCTATACTATCTTATGACATAGGCATGATAATGCTGAAATAATATTTCTTATGTGTTATGTTCAAGTGGGAGCTATTAACAATCCCACGATTATTTTTAGCTGCTTGGATATTCAGTTATACAAGTATCCGGTTATGAAAAGATCCAGAGAAACTCAATATTCCAGTTGGAGCACCAGCTTGTGTTTGATAGGCCAACTAGAACGACATACCGTTGTTCACCCATGGAACCTGGATGCATGGCACTAGTTGTATGGCTACAGAAGGGAGCAACTTGATTGAATAAATGTTTTAAGCTAATAAAGATACGACCTCATGTGATGAGGGTACATAATGATCTTCTGCGACAACAAGTCTATGATTGATGCGATATAAAAGATGGATTATGATCACTTTCATAATGAGATCCAAGCATCAAAAAGAAAGACACACTACCTCTATAAATCTTGTGTGAAACGGTTGATGGCAAAAGCCATGATTACTATAATAAGAAAGAATAAGTGAAAAATGATTGAGAGAAAGATTGTAATTGGGGGGATGAGAATGTGAAAAAGAGAGATTGTAAAGCCTCCAAAGGCCAAGTGGGAGATATTGGGTTTATGTGGCCTTTAAAGTCATTATGAAAGCTTGTATGAGCATTTTATATAGTGAAACATAAACTCAGAGGGAGTATGGTCCTCTTGTAGACCATACTAGGCAAATGTGATCTGCCAATACTCAGACTAAGCTCGACGTGCTAGGCCAGCCGAGTTTGAAAAAATCCAAGGTTGGGTATAGGGATCTACCAAGAAGGGTTAGTGTGTTAAGCCTTGATGAGGTCAGAGTATGCCCAGATGAGAGCCAAGGGACTGTGTGGCCCTTCCGTATGATGAATAGCTTTTAGAGACAAGGCTAAAATATCATCGTTATATCATCACATGATATGTACATAGATAGTCATTTTAAAATTCGCCAATGAGAGAGAAGCGTGTACATGTGCGAGAGATTACTCCTATGCACCATAGAGTCATAATTGCATCATGGTCTGGAGGACCATACTTTTTTTTCTCTAGGGGATAACCTGAAATCCATAAACTGGGATTGCGTCCCCTAGTCTATTGACTGACTTTGGTGGTCCAATCATGTACCCATGCAGTAGACTGTGGGTCAATTGTTGGGTTAGTTTGAGAAAGCTAGGTGGATCGTGTTGAAGGTGAAGTGCTCCCGTATATTGATAAATTCTTATATATAACGGATCTGATCCCCATAAAAAATTAATTAGTTTTAACTAATTTTAGGATATATGATTTTTTTTAATGTTTATTAGAATTTTTGTGAATCTTTGATATCTTATTTTTGTCATTTGGTTTTATAAACTAAGAGAAATTAATTTTTCAATGTTTTAAATAAAATATAAGATTTAAAAATTCTAAATATGAATGAAATATTTTCTACAAATATATGGCCTCCATAAAATATGGGGCCCAAAATTTAAAAACATGTGGATTAGGTGGGGCCCATACTTGGCCACCAAAAGGGTGGCACGCCCCACCTATTCAGGTATTCTTCTTTGGAAGAATGCTTATCCCTTGTTTGTTGGCCTATCTTTCGGGGATAGCCAACTTACATGATAAGGTTGAATATTTGAAATATTTAATAAATCTTTAAATCAAGATTGCTTGATCCATTAAATAAAGATTGGATATACTAAATTAGAAAATAAGATATATACTTTCTTTATTTAAAGATTTGATGATAATAGATTTAGGAAAGGGAGGATAAGGCTCTAGCTTATCTCTTTGAATCTTGATGGTAGATCAAACAGATAGATGACTCAAATCTCTCACCCCACAAGTCTCTTTAGATCGACGGTCAAGATTTAACCCTATGAATTGAAGAAAACCCCAAAAGCGTAGAAAATCTATAAAAAGAGGTATCTCCCTTCATAAAATGACGTACATATTATCTCCTCTCTCTTTAAGAATTCCCTCTCTAACAAAATTTAGTTCTCTCTCTAGATTACCAAAGGGAAGGCACGCCCCAAGTTTTATCTTCTGTCTCTCTCAAGTTTTTTTTTAAGAGGGTGCGCGCAAATCATCTTTCTCTTGTTGTTTTTAAATGGCATGCCCAAGCTAAGGTTAGCTTCTGGTGGTTTGATTTTTGAGCAGCAAAAGGGAGGATCCCCTTGTTAGTAGATCTCTCCTTCTTTCTTTGATCTATCTCTCAACTCTCAAAAGATCAAGATAATACGGCTTCAACAAGACTAAGACATTGAGGCCTTACGTAGTTGTTTCTAAATCGATATCCATATGTCATTGAGAGGGTTTTACCATATGTAGGAGAATCAAGTGGCCGATCATAGATCTCGAGCACCATCGGAAGGAGGAGACTCTGTGTGGGGTGTACTAAGCCCGGTTGAGGTAATCTTCGGCACTTTCTTTTTGTTTCTTACCATATTTAATTATATTGGGTTTATATTCTCAAGCATAAGAATTGTGGATATTTTCTTTGTTTAAAGAAAATTGGTTTAATGGCATCAAGGTTTTTAAGATCTTAGATTTGTTAGTTTTATTTTTTTTGAAGCAAGAGTCATTGTAATAAGACTACTTGTAAGTGATCTTTGCCAAAAGAAAAAAAAAATGAAAAGGGGGAAAAGAAAAAAAATATATTCACCGGCAAGATCACATTAGTCTTTCTTTCAAATATCAGGTCGGGTTGACCCTAAACCAGGCCCGACCTGACCCATTAAGGGTTAAAGTAGGTCTAGGCATGCACACAACATGGTCAAGTGGACCTAGACCCGACTTATCCATACATACCTACATGTCAGCCATCACGCCCGCAAGTCGACCAACCAATTTTCCACCCCTACATTGAATTTAGCCTTGTTGTTATCTTTTTCCCACTTTCCAATAAAGTTTTTTATCAATTTTCCCAAAAAAAAAAGCAAAGTGACCTTATCAAATCCATACAAATGGCTCAATATGATGTGACGATCCTGATTGGAAATTGTTAATCCAAATTGAAATCAACTGGGACTGAACCCTTATCGGTGCCAGCATGGTCACTCTAAAACCTCCTAAATCCCTAAATCCCCTCTACATAAACCCCTGTTTTCTTTTTTTATTTTTAAAAGACCATAAATGAGATCGATATAAAATATTAAAATGAGTAATGATCCTATAAGACCCTCCTTCACCCATATGTGTAGGACCTCAAAAGATTATCATTAAAGTTGACACGGATCTCTAAAAAAATTATTACATGGATGTGAGATTTGATTTTTCTAGAGATTTGTAGCAACTTTAATGGTGACCCTTTGGAGGTCCTACACACATAGGTGAGAGAGGGTCTTATAGGATCATTTCTCTATTAAAATAGCATCAAACTTAATAGCTTTCTACTTATGTATCCAATTGTTTTTATTTGCATTATTTAAATTTTAAAGCATTCTAACAAAGTTATACATTTTCATTTCCTTTCAAAATGCGCCCATGTTTCACTCATGTTACTTATACCGTGGCATTCATAAAAGGGGTGGTATAACATCTACATAATGTGGACGCACGAAGGGTGCACAATTCTTATTAAACCATGCCACGTCAACGGTTGAAGTATTTTTGTATTTTTTATTTTTATTATTAATTTAAGAATTAATTTTACCAGATATTTAAGAGATATACACATCAAAAAATAATAAAAAATATTTTGAATAAAATAAATTGGTCAAAATACTCTTCAAATTCCTAAAGATATTTCAGTCAATTATTTTATTAAAAGCAAATTTTTTATTATTTTTATATATGGTGACTAAAAAGAATCTATGCCTTAAATTTTGGGTTAAAAAATATATTTTAAACTAAAATATCATAAAATAATAAAATTATAGGGAGGAATTGTTTCGATTCGGATCTAAACCCGGATTTCATACTTTATTTGCATCTGGGTATGGATCCAAAATTTGGATCAGATCTGAATTGAAATCCATATTGGATATAAGGGCAGTTATATCTGATCTGGATCTGACCCGATCCGACTTGTCCTCACCGCCATAAAATTGTATTTTAATCATTAGATGTGGCGTGGTTCAATCTAAAATGTAGGCCGTTCCACATCATGTGGACGGGAGAGTTTTCCTTCATAAAAGGCTTTAATACGTTGTAAGAAATTGATTTTACCATCATCAAATTATCATTAAATCCATTTTTTTCACTTTTCAGGTGGTAAATGCTTCTCAAAAACTGTAATAATAATCAAACTGTTAGAAATGAAACTGAGGTACTAAAGTTTTTACCTTCTTAATAAGATCGATGGATAGATTGAGATGCCCATGCAAGTTTTTCTTCCCTTATGAGTAAAATGTATTAGGAAAAGAGCCAGAGCTTAATTCATTAGCGCTTGACGATTTACAACGTTGTCTTAAGCTCATTTCCAAAAAAGGTTGGGCCCTCTAATTCATTAGTGCTTGACGATTTACAACGTTGTCTTAGGCTCATTTCCTCAGAAGGGTAGGGCCCTCTTTTCTAAAAACGGTAGGGCCCTCTCCTCATTGACTTACCAAAACAAATAGATGCATTCATATTTGAGAACGCCAGAAAAGGATAACTACAAGTTTGATTTATGAGGTGGAAAGCCGCAATTGGAGGATTCGGGTAGCATAAAATAAAGATAAATTTGTGGGAAATAATTTTCAACAAGGTAGTTAGCATATATAACTCATCCATAAGTGCCATTTTGCACTTATCACGGGAGCTTTCAAAGGTAGATATAGCGAAATGTGGAGAAATTACCTTCTCTTTTCTTCTTCTCTTTTTCGTTTTTTTTTTGTTTTTTTTGAAAAAATAAAAAATAAAAAAGAGTGATTTACATACGGTTCTTAAAATTTTAGATAAAATGCAAAATGCTCCACTTACATGCAGGAATTACAAAGAAAGTCAGGGTAACTCACTTTCTTTCTATTTTTTTCAAAAATTGCCCCTCGGTCGACTTGAATTTTGTTTTTCTTTTTAGTTTTTTCGTTAATAGGGCAGTGCCCCAAGCTTTAAGGCACTATCCTACTAACGAAAAAACAAAAAATAAATAAAAGGAAAACTCAAAATTTGAGTTGACCAATAGGTAATTTTGGAATAAATTAAAATAAAAAAAATTTGGGTTGATCGATCTTCTTTGTAATTTATGTATATAAGCATAGTATTTTGTATTTTATCTAAAATTTTAGGATCCATACGTAAATCACTCTGAAAAAAAAAAAAAGCAATTAATATGTCCCCTCCTTTCAACTTGAAACTACATACTTCACATTTGATGCTTTAAGTTACTATACTTCATCTCATTTTTAAAATTTAGGAAATTACAGTCTCACATTTGATAACTGTGAGTTACTAAAATACATGGAATATCACTCGACTTTACATTTGCACACACACATCACGTTAAAGATTGCCATAAGGAGCACCAACTCTGCAATGACTACTTGTATTGCAGCCCTAAGAGACTACTGTCTCTCTATTGAAGGTCTGGACCCTATTCTGAGACCTAAAAACAGGACTATTTTTTTATGGAAAAGTTGAAACTCTTGGGTGGAAAGTAACTAAGAGGCCATGCTTCATGTACTGTGTGGTAGTGAGCTTAGGAACCACAGGATGGCCCTTCACGACATGCACAGAGTACCTCAAAAGGATGGAGTCTGCCACCAGCTTCATCTGTGTATAAGCAAACTTCTTCCCAACACAGAGCCTTGGCCCTGCATTGAAGACAGCATACTTGAATTGGTTTTCACTCTAATGCACCGTCTTTCATTCACCTCTCAGGCTTAAACTCACAGCAATCCTTTCCCCAAATCGATTCTATCCTCGCCATGGAAAAGACTGAGTAGATGATCTTAGCGCATTTCTTGACGGGCCTCCCGTTTGGTAATATATTGTCCTCAAGAACTTCCCTGAAATCGATGGGCACAGACGGATACAACCTCAAGGACTCGGATAATGCAGCTTGGAGAAATTCCATCTTCTTTAGTTCATCCGGAGTAAAGATGACATTGTTGAGATGTTCGGGACCCAAGTTATTTCTTTTTTTGGTAATGGCTTGGATCTCGTCGAGAATTCGGGCTTCAATATGAAGATTCTCATGGAGTAGCCAGAAGAACCAGGCTAAAGCTACAGAAGCTTATGCAGAAGTCCTTCAAGAACTTATCCGAATAACATGGAGAATTATCATCGTTTCGCACCTGAATCAACCGTGTCAAAAGGTCGGATCGATCGAGAACACCGCCACTCTTCTGACGCTCGAACCTCCTATCTGACACCGTCTTCTCGGCAAACTTGTGAACCACCTTAATAACTTCTCTGAGCCGCCTCTCGGTGCCGATGTCAAAGTATTTCATGGGTTTCCACACAAAAGGAGGCACCAAGAACCTGAACAATGTGAGTTCAGTCACCTGCTCAAACGCCCTCGTGAAGGGCACATCCGGCAGGTCCAACCCCAAGCACCCGAGATCGACCCCAAATGCGGCCATGCATATGTTATCGAATGTAAACGGCAGGAAAACATCCTGTAAATCCACCATTTCAAGGGACACTGCAAGCTTCTCAGTCAATCTAATAAGCTTGTTACGCACCAAATGCTCAATAGTCTTGAAAGAGAACTCCACAAATCTACTACAATTCATTTCAGCATTAGCCGCCCTGCGCTGTTTCTTCCAAACATCATCATCTGCATTAAAATGCCATCACCCAAGAAGTCAGAGAACCTCTCTCTGTAATACTTACCTTTTGGGAATTTCTTGAACTTGGATTTGAGAATGTATTCGAGGTTCGCGGGATCGGCGGTCACGACTCCATAGAGGCGGCCAGGACTAACGCCTCGGAAGGAGAAGGTGCCTCCACTCTGTCGCAAGGCATTAGGGGCCTATGCATAGACGTTGTCTATGTGAAGGATAAGGGAGGGTACAACGCCGAGGAAGCGCCATATAATCGGGCCCTTGTGGCGGAGCCTTTGGGCGAGTGACGCCGCTGAAGATGAAAAGGCCGAGCAAGGCCACTGCCAAGTCCCATAGCCGAACCTGTACTAACAGGTCCATCACTGTACCTTCTAGCCTCCACATTCTCTCTCTCTCTAGGAACAACTCTCTATCTCTCTCTAAGAACAAATCAGCTGCCGAAGATACAGAGTGACTGGTACAGGGCTCAGTTGTAATGAATTGTTCTGGTTTTCAAATAAACCTGAGCTACGTTTAAAATATACTTCTCAGAATGTATGGTAAATGCCTCTCTCTCTGTGGATGTGGAGGACTCTCACCAAATCAATTGACCTTTTATTCCTCGCGTTTAGTTGCGGGGTCCCTACAGGTGCACTTGCTCTTGTTAACACTTACCCCAGATTAATAGTTTTTTTTTTTGAGCAATTGCCCCGGAATAATAGTTTCTCTCATCATTTGTTGCTTCCAACTAATTCATGGTGCTCTCAGAGTGCATGGCTAGTAAGGAACAGGCGGAAAGATTTCCTGCACTTGCTCTATGTTGTTGCCCGATTTCCTAAAGAGTAATTGGACTGGCTTCGTAAACCGGCGAAGGGTTGGGTCCAAGTAATCGACAAACCTGGTTCAACCGGTCTAATCGGGTAGGTCCCGGCATGTCCTAAAAATATTAAAAAAATTTTAAAAAAATATAAAAAAAAGTCAAAGTAGTATATTTACAAGGTTATTAAGAAAAGCACAACCAAATGAAGCTGAAAAGTAATAAAAAATAGATTTTAAATATCGTCCAGAGGTATTTGTTAAATTTTTCAAATAAAATGGAGAAATATAAACTCATTCATGTCAAAACACTTTAAAATTGTTCCATGCGGACTTTAAAATTGTTCCATGCGGGCGGGATCGCATTGCTACACATACCGTCCAGAAAGTGTAAAGCAGGTGTTCCATCTTAAAAAAATGGAAACTAACTGTCCAAATGTTTTCTTACCAGAACTATTATTTTAATTTTTATATTTTATTTATTTATTTATATTCATGATCTCCATGTTAGAGACTATGTCCTAAAAAATTAAGGCTTAAAATTCATTTCAAAATTAGATTTATTAAGAGACCCGCATTTATACATATGCGACCTTGGCCGCATAGGAACCAGGTCCTTGTTAAAATGATAAAAAACTTCAAAAACACATTACAAACAGTTGCTTATTTTTTTTTAGATTTTGTTTTTTTTTTTGAAAATTTTGTTAAAATGATAAAAAAAAATTCAAAAACACATTACAAACAAATCCATTTTCTTTTTTTTTGAGATTTTGATTTTTTTTTGGATAAAATCACAAGAAGAAAAAACAAATGTACGGATACGAGGATTCCAGCATGAGCCCATAAACACAAAAGAATAAACAACACCTACAAAAGGGTCTCTCTCTACAATCTCAAATATCAACCTTTTTCATTAACAAAATTCAATTCCCCTCTCCTCAATATATTGTACGGCTTCCCTTTTATACATTTTTACACCTTTCATTTGAAAACTCCTACTAAAAGGACGCCATTATCCAATATAAGAAAACATGGAAAGCCTTTATCCCATAAAAAAGGAAATAATTTATTCAAGCATATATTCTCACGTGACTCAAAAGATAACTTCTAATATATCTCCCCACAAAAAATAAAAAGGGAAAAAATTTATTTAAGGATGCTACTTTATAATGTAGAACTACGGATGCCCATCAAAAATCCATCGGAAAAGGTAGTTTTAATGTTGAAAAACCCTTTGATTGATCATCTCGATATCGAGATGTATGACTATGAAAAATAAAAAGATTTTAAGTCTCAGAAATAGTGCATTTTACAACATATCATCTACACCGTTCATTTTCAAGATTTTCATATGTTTGTAAATATACTTTATTTTAACCATTTTTTAAATTCAAAATTTTATATTTAGATATAAAAATAGATTTTGAGATAATCCTAAGAACATTTTACATCAAAATTATACACCATGATAGAATTTGAAGGTGCACCTTACCTCTACGCCTACGGATGCATCTATATGGAAACTGCACCTAATAAAAAACGATAACTAATTAAACTAAATTTACATTTAGATTATTTCCATATTTTTCTAAAACAAAGCTTTAGGTTCCTAAAAATTTGCTTACTAAAAGAAAAGCTCTTTATCCTACCCACGTTAATCTTGATGCTAACTATAGATCTGATCCAAAGATTTGCTCCAAGATTTACTACAATCGACTTTAAGGAAATATAACCACTTAAATTGACTTTATGAAAATAAAAATTCTGTTGCCAAAAAAATGTACAAACTTTATCAATTAAACCAAAAAAAAACATACTAATCCTATTTTTCGAAATTGATCCTAATAAAAATATATATATATATATATATATATATAACTTCTAAAAATAAAAATAACAAAAATAAAAATAAATTTTTAATCAACCAGATTTTAATTTGAGGCAGCAATGATCTAATGGTCAACCTTCAATTGTTTCAACCGAGAAAGCAAGTTTGGACAAGCCACATCAATGGAACATGAACCACTTATTGCAAAACTCAAAACCCCTAGGTGAATCCCCTTAGCAACCTAGTTTGAGAGAAAGATGATCATCTTACGACCATAACCCTATATCTTAGAACCCCAAAGGGACACGAGAGACAATGAGAGAAAACACCATGAGAGTGAGAGTGAGAGTGGGGCGTGCCCTCCCTTTGAGCTATCAAGAGAGAGGGAGAGAAAGATTTCTAAGTGGGGTGTGCCCCATGAGAGAGAGCTGGAAAGTTCTAAGTATGTAGAAATTTGAGTAGAGACAATCTTTTTTTATAAAATAAGATTAGGGTTTTTTAAGGTTTTCCTTGGCTTACCACTCACATGAGATTAAATATGAACTATTAATCTTAGGTGACATGTAGGACAAGAGATATGAGCTCTCAATTTCATAAAAAGGCCATCAACATCCTATGAAAGGTACTAGACCATTATTCCCCACTGTCTAAAACATTTTCCAATCAAGTAATTTAAATAAGAAATTAATATATCATAATATTATTGTTTCTTATTTTTATCCATAAGCCTTCTCACACATTTCATCAAGGCTTCAAACTTTCCAAAACAACACAAACCCTTCTCTCAAGCTTCAAAGCTTGAACACCGAATAGGAAAGATGCCATAAGTGTGGTGTGCCGCCCATGGAGGCACATAATGGGCCTCCACCTATCGTACAATGGTGGGCCCAAAAGTTTTGGGCCTCCCATGCATATTAAATTAATTTTATATTTTTAGAAATATATAAAATCATTATTTGAATATTTAAATCATTATAAAATCAATATCTCTATTTTATAAATCCAAATATGATAAATAAAATATCCAGAAACTTTGAAAAAATCAAATAACAATTCTAAAATTAAATTTAATTAAAATAAAAAAAATAAAACCTTGATGGGAAAGGGATCCATATGGTCTAAAAAAATATCCACTGGGACACTCCATGTCTAACTGTGAATTATAAACCACACGTGTTTTCTCAAACCTACCCAGTGTTGCCCATGACCCACAGTCCATGCAGGGGATCATTAGTGTGTCATCAAAGTCTAGCCAATGGACAAGGGGTCACAGTCCCAGTATATGGATTTCAGGTCCTCCCTCTCGGAGATGAAACACAAGGTCATCCTGACCTGATGCAATCTATAGCTCGTTGGTGCACACGGGTACCTCTCCACATGCACACGTTTCACCCTGAAAGGTGGTATGCTTTCTAAAAAACAACTATCGATGTGAAGTCCATGTGATGGTACAAATGATGACGTTTTGGCCCCATCCCTGAAGGCCTCCATAATACGCAAAGGTCATGCAGTCCCTCGGCTCATTCATCTGGGCATACTTTGACCTCATCAAGGGATAACCTATATAACCATTATCGATACGATTCTTAGAGCCCAAACAATATGAGTTTTTCTCAACAAAACTGACTTAGTACATCAAGCACAGTCTAGTATCAGCAAATATTGTTTGCTTAATATGATCCACAAGAGACCACACTCCAGCCAAACGCACCTAGCACATCAAGCACAATCTAGTATCAGCAAATATTGTTTGCTTAATATGATCTACAAGGGACCACACTCCCGTTGAATGCATGTTTCATTATATATATTCATTTTACAAGTATTTATAAGGCTTTTAAGGACCACATTCACCCAACATAATATTATCAAATACTTCCTCGTTCCATCATTTGATACTACCTCTTAGATGTTTTAGCTTTTGTAATAAATCTGAACATGGGTAATCCATGAGACCTTCCATTCCAAGAGTCCTTAATAATCATGATTAATGACGAATTTTTATTTCAAATAGAGAGAAAACGGAACGGTTGCATTTGAGGACCATGCAACGACAGGGCCAAGGTTTGGGGTTCCTTTGGGCAAAAGCTTAGCCACTATTCCTGGGACGTCATGCAATCATTCATATTTTGCAATTGCTCTATCCAGCCTTTCTCCAATTCTTCTAACCTCCTTGCTAATTGTTGGACAACCAGAACCATCCCCATGAGCTGCCCAAGTCTAATAATTTAAAATCCAGTAAAGTTTTCTCTATGTCGAGAGCATAAGGATTTGCATCACCAATCTTCTCAGAACCATCCAATAAAGAAATTTGTCTTTTTATTTTTTTTAAGATACGGACATCTTTTATGTCCTTTTATTATCATTTGATATTATTTTTATCGAAAAATTACGAGGCACACCTCTCGCCCCACAATGCTTTTTTTTTTATTCTCTTAAGTTGCCCTTCTATTCGGCAACACCAATGTCAGACAGGTGATAAACCCCACACCTTAAATGCATTGTGGTTAAATTAAAGAAGAGGACGTACTGCTAGGGGAGTATAGTATAAGTTTACTCTCTCGTAAAAAAACCTACTGAGAATTTTTTTGAATTTAAAATTTTGGGAACCACTTAATAATCACTAGATGATTATTTCCAAAAGTTAAAATTTGAAATTTGAGTTTTCTAATACTTAGATCTTACCCTCTAAAAATTGGACGGTCTTTATTCAATCTTGAGACAATTTTTTTTTCAAGTATGTAGAGGGCACAATCAGAAATGTTTTTTTATGGAGATTAATCTATGGGTTGAAGAGGTTATATCTTCAAATTTTTTAGTTCCTTAAATTAATCTTAGGCGCGGTTTTACTTGAGGGAGTAAATAAGCAGTATACTCCCAAAGGAGTATAATATCTGTTAATAAGGTTGAGCATGGGGTTTAAAACAAAAGAACTCACGTGGAAATAACATAAAACAAAATGAAATACATAGTACAAGAACACAAATATTTACGTAGTTCACCCCAGAAAGTCTACATCCATGATCACGCAAACAAAAATTTACTATACCAATTAAAGTTACATCAAAGATTTTGGAACAAACCTCTGAATAAATCCTTTTAAACAACTCTCCCTTCCTTCTCTTTACTTCTGGCAACTATTATCGAAAAAAATACTAGAGATACGAGAGCAATGAGAAATTGACTTTTTTTTTACTAAAAGGGGAACAACCCAAAATCTCTATGAGAACTGTTTCTCTACAAGAAACAAGTCTTTCAATCTTCGGGAATCTAAAAGAGACACCATCAATTTCTCTTCATAGGAAGCTCTCTTCTCTCTAAGAGGAAATTGCATCGTATGCACCGGAGGCTCTAGCTCCCTCTCTCTCTCTAAAAGAATCATTATTCCCATATAACGACCCAAATAGGGCATAAAAATTCTCTACATTTTATCACATATATATAAAGATAGGAAGTCATACTAAATAAAAAACTTCATATAGATCTTGCATGTATCTCAAAAGACCAAAAGATATATCCAAATGTCCTAATCCTTCTTGGATTTCTATTTCCCTTAGGATATTTATTAATATCAATCTCAATCCCATGGGAATATCTCAATCCCACATGATATGGACCAATTTTAATGAATCCCATAAAATATGGGATTTACTTATGTGAGTGATTTTGGATAGTACCAAATCCAATACCTTGATATTAAAACTGCCTGCTCACCATGTGAACATCGAGTGGATAGTTTTATGGATTGTTCATCTTTTGCCAAATAAATTTATTCATAATTCTTGCTGAAAAATAATGTTTGCCATCAAATTTCTCCACCTCGAACCCAAACAGTGCTCCTTATTGTGTGCGAAAGCTCTAAACCTGATGAGTTGATTTTTGGCAAATAAATTACATCAAATATTTTAAAACAAACCTCGATAAAAAATCCAATCAACCAAACCATTTTAAACCTGCTATCCCAAACAACAGCATTCCCATCTCTCATATCTATTCCATAACTAGACCACTGTCTAGGAAGATAACAACTTTGAGATAGGGGAAACAACCTAAGTCAAGCATATTGATGTCAGATACAATTTTATCTCTCATATCTATTCCATAACAAGACCACTGTCTAGGAAGATAACAACTTTGAGAGATGAGAAACAACCCAAGTCGAGCATATTGATGTCAGATACAATTTTATTCTTGAGATCATAGCTGAAGGTGATATCTTGTTATTGAAGATGGACACTAAGAAGAATGTTGATGATATGTTGACAAAGCTTGACTAATGTATTGCTCAAGTGAGCGCGTGTAGAGGCGCATGTGGATGGGAATATCCTTTGGAATTCAAGTTAAGGTGGAGATTTGTTGATATTTATCTTGAATTCTTGAATCTAATTTTAAGGGATTGGTTTCCTTTAATTTAGGTTTCCTAATTATTTGGGTAAAGCTGGTATCTAAGTTTATGGATAAGTTCTATTTAGATTATGATGGAGCCTTAGGTCCACAAGTAGATAGAGATAAAGTTATGTTTCTTAATTTTATGGGAAAGATAGAACCCCACCTACCACCGCTTTGGAGTTTACTCTATATTTGCTTTTTCTATTCTTTGGGGTTTGCTTTTTCTATATAATGGGTTATTTAGAGAGAAAAAAATATCCAAAAAAATAGAGGGAAACTTTTGGAGGTTTTCGCATAGAGAAAAAATTGTAGAGGAGAAAGCTTTGTGGGTGATTGAATCATTTGCTGAGATGTCAAATTCATCCGGATGGAACCCACCATATGTGAGGCACTTAATCATTGATTGCTCCTTAATCTTTATTTTAATTACATCTTTTCTTGTCTAAGACTGCCCCTAATATTCATCAAATTACTATGAACAAAAAGCATGAAATCTTTTTTCTTTTTTTTTTTGACAGATAAAAAGCATGGAATCTTGAACCAGCATTATGTGTCAAACAACAAAACATGTGACCTATGCCTTGTACAAGGAATCAGTATATCTTGGCAGTTTGTAATACTTTCTATTTGTTTCATGAACTAAAAAAGTTTTGAGTTCACATTGCAAATATCGCCTGAGATAATTGAGATTAAAAGTAAACTTTTTCATCATGCAATGGACGTGATCGATGAGGTTTTGTCTTTTTGTTGAAGATAGTAGCGTGGCTGAGGTGTGCAAATAATCCCCCCACCAACAAAGTCGCCATCATGGAGGACAGAAACCCTAAAAAAAGACCATGTGAAAATAAAACCTAAAGAGTCGAGACCAAATGAGACCTACGAAACCTATTATCCCCAGATAACACCTACTATTATCCCTTGGAGCTTAAGTTTTTATTAAAAATGATTTATGTACGGATTTTAAAATTTTACTTAAAATACAATATGCTCCACTTATATCTGAAGATTACAAAGAAGATCGGCCCACCTGCTTTGTTTTATTTTGTAAAAAATTTCCCGTTGGTCAATCCGAATTTTGATTTTTTTTTTTTTTTGTTAGTAGGGCAATGTCTTAAAGTTTGGGGCAATATCCTATTAATAAAAAAGTTTTAAAAAATTAAAATTCAGGTTGACCGAGCGTAACTTTGAAACAAAAAAAAAAAGCCGTTGACCAATTTTTTTTTGTAATTTCTTCCTGAAGCATTTTATATTTTACTTAAAATTTTTGAGTAATTTTTGAGTTCATACGTAAATCACTCTTAAAATATTTTTATTAAGATACCCATTCCACTTAAAAGAACATTAAGGTGACCAAAGCAATTAATTTATTGGTGAAGTGGTTAGCGTAAATCCCTTATTTCATCTAAGTACCTCTTCCATCTGTTTTGTTAAGGATTTGGAGTCCTGAACAAGCAAGAGTGTTTTAACAATCTAGTCCCCCTCGTCGTTAAAAGAACCTATGGTTTAGATCAGATTCGTAGGCTCATTGGGTTGATGACCTCCCAAAATTTGGAATCGGCATTGTTCTATCTAATTTTAATTATTCCCAATGAATATTATGCTTGTTCGATGAACATAGTAAAGACAGGGAAGATGGATGTGTCCAACACTTTTTTCTTCGTTATTTTCTATTTTTAATCTGGATTGGATGAACGTACTTATCTGGATCGATTCAATGGACACGGCTGATCTACTTGACATATCCATGTTTTAAAACACTAATCACACTTGAGTAACCTGAGCTAAAATGATGTAAATACCTAGCTTATTCCAGATTTAACACGTGCTCCATATTCTTTTCCTTTAAAATCTCTCATTTAAAGTTAGGAACTTAAAACAAATAGTTCTACTTATGTCATTTGACTTAAATGGCCCGAGGGTGTGGAGATCGTTGGCGAACGTTTGACTCCAAATCCGAAAATTGCACGTTTTCAATTCATGTCGGGTTCAATACCTCTATTCATTCCCCCATAATTCTTTTTGGTCTAATAAGGATGAGGACTTTAACATATCCCAAGCCCAAGTATAGGAGGTGAGTTGTGTTAAGTAGGAAATCAACGTAAAACTTTTCCACATCTTATCATAAATCATGAATCTATATTATTGATAGAGAAGAGTGGATGATAGGATTCATGTAGCCGATCCCAATTAATTTGGATAACGCTTAGATGATGTTGATGATGAATTAACTGGCTCGAGCCAAATGAGGAAATTAAGCATGTTTGATTCATATTCCAAATCAAGAATGCATGCTTTTCATTGAAATCTATGTTCAAAGGTGAACAAGTGAAGGTATTAATTTGACTACTTGTGTCAATGACCAAATTATCAAAACACTCCTATTTTCAAATTTTCAAACCTAAAATAGGGCTATTTTGATAATTTCTAACAAAATAAATGAATGGGTACTCCAGTGATATGATCTCTTAACATAACCACTTCGTTGACAAATTCAATGATTTGACCACTTGTTGTTTGAAGTGCTTTTGCCATTCATTTTAATGATATTGCCTCTCTTATCTTATGCTTCTAGTTTTTAATATGTAAATGAGCATTGAGCTCACACACCCTCAAAGTTGCACCATGTGCCTTCCCATTGAGATATGTATTCAAATCCATCGCTTAAAAAAAGTCAAGTAAACTCCTAAGTTCCGAATTGGTCTTCCACTCAAGAAAAAAGGAACTAGTTTGGAGCTCGGAAAAAATAACAAAAAAGTGAAACATGAGTGTGAAATAGAAATACAGGGACTGTTTTTTAAGTTGACAGATATAGGCGACTTTTTCATGAATATCTTAAAATTATCACTTTTTCAAAAAAAAAAAAAAAAAAAAAAAAAAAGAAGAAAGAAAGAAAGAAGAACTTTAGGGAAATTTAACATATGAATATGAGAGATCAACTATTTACCATTTCACCCTATCCAACAATGTCCAACAGGCCCATCGTTTTGTCTCATTTGATGGGTTTCTTGAAAAATGGTAAAAAAGAATGATGAGATATTTGAAATTAGAGTAAAGAGCGTCTACTATGCTTCTGCTGGGAGTAAACTATTCATTTGCTCTCTCAAGTAAAAATGTCATTACTTGGGACATAAAGTTTTGGTATCCCTTTAAATATTATTATATACCAAAAAAGAAATTGGATGTAATTGGACAATGTTAGTTCAATTTTGGGACATTATATTTTCAGTCTCATAGAGTGTATGTTTGATTTTTATTTATTTATTGAATTAGTTTCTAAGATATTTCAACAAAATTTCCTAAACTACACCTAGTTTGGTTTTTGCCTAAGGGAGAAAATGGGCAATGTGCTCCTAGAGAAGCATAAAATCATTTGGTTAGATTAGAAGGTATTGAGAGATGTTAAATAACTCAAGCGATTAGTCTTAACATTTTTAAATGGGATTGTCTACAATGAAATCATTTACCTTTGATACAAAGAGGTCACAATTACTTATAACCATCCAATGTAAAATGTGATAGCCATTCAAGATTCATTGTGACTATCTTGTACCAAAGGGTAAATGGTCTCATTGTATACTTTTCCTTTTTAAATATTCTCATTTGCTTTTCTTTCTTTTTCTCTTTTTTTTTTTTCTTTTCCCCGTTCTTTTTACCTTCTTTTTTTCTTTTCTTGGTGTTCCCTTTATAATGGTGGTCACTGCTATAAAACAAAAATGGACCAGCCTCGTGCTGCTCCTTGTTGGCGTTGCTGAAACTTATGTCTTTCAATGTAATGAACGTAGTTTTCCCGGCTCAAAATCCTGGTAAGGAGTTAAGTCGAGCATGCATAATAAACATCGAGAAATTACACAAACAGCTTAAGTTTCCTTGCACAGTGCATGTTCCGGATTGCAAATAAATATCCTTTTGCTTGATATTCAGTTGTTGAGTTTTGATCACGTGAGATTGGCCTGAGGGTCAATGTTTTGACAGCTGTAGTTTGGGTGGCAATGGGTTGGGTCTGGAAGATCCGGACCCCAAGTTATAGGACCTGCACCTCGACCTGAAAATGCAATGTCTGACCCAAGCTCAGACCCAGACCTGACCCAAAAATTATAATATATATTTTTTAATATTTTCAAATATATTTTATAAATTGGAACTCAAAAATATAATGTAGGACTCAATCCTAGACCCATACCGGACCCGACCCAATCAGACTTGGACCCAAACCTTAATAGTGTACAGATCTAAGATTTGGACCTGGACCCCACCCGAAGGATGCAATATTTGGACCCATACCGGTACCTAGATTGGATCTACTTGTAGAGACCCGGGTCAAGTCTGGGTCCATTGCCTCCCCCTAACTGTAGTACAAGTTACCAGCTATCCATTTAAAAAAAAAAAAAAAGAGTTTGGATCACTATAAATACTTACATTTATTTTTCAACATGTTAAGAAATACGTGGTTTGCGACATTTGCTTAGAAGCCATACTCGACGGGTGGGTAACTTTCAAACTTTGAAAGGAAGAAACATAATTGAGAAGAGAGGCAAAGAAGATATAGAGAAACAAGAAACAAGTCATCTAATGAGTAATATTAAGACGGAAAAGAATAAGACTATTTACTATTAAGTTTATGTGGCCTTAAAAGTCATTATGAGTGCTTGTAAAATGAAATGATATAGTGGAACATGGACTCAATGAGAATGTGGTCCCTCGTAGATCATGCTAAGCAAACGATGTTTGCTGATACCGAACTGTGCATGACTATCTAGGCCAGTCGGTTAGAAAAAACCCATGTTACTTGAGCATAGAGAACAAATCGAGAAGGGTTCTAATGGGTCATCCCTTAATGAGGTCAGAGCATATGCTCGGATGAGTGAACCGAGGGACTGTGTGACCCTCATGTGTGATGGTGGCCTACAGAGACAAGGGCTAAAGCCTCAACCATGTGTCATCACACAGCATACATATCGATAGATCGTTTGAAAAAGCAAGTACGTGACCTTCAGGGTGAAGCGTATGTATGTGGAGCAGGGGTCACATCAAGTCTAGGTGACCTTGACTTACCTCTAGAGGAGGACTTGAAATCCACATACTAGGATTGCGACCCCTTGGCTTATCGGCCAGACTTTGGTGACCCGTTAATGAGCCCTTGCTTGGATTGTAGGTCATTGAAAACATTGGGTTGATCTGATAAAGCAAGTGTGGTCTGTAGTCCACAGTTGAAGGTGGAGTGCCCATGATTGTTGATTCCTAAGCCATATGGATCATTTTCTCATCATATTAATTTAATTATGTTTGTTTTATGATAGAAATTATTTTAGAATTATTATTTGAATTTTTATGAACGTCTGGATATTTTATTTATGAAATTTAGATTTATAAAATTAAAGGTATTGATTTTACAATAGTTTAAATATTTAATTAATATTCTAAAATCCTTTGATTAATTTTAAATATATAACAATATCATAAGGGCCCATTGTGTGTATGGGCTCACCATAATTCTAGAAGGTGGGGCCCATGAGTGCCTTCCTTAGGTGGCACGCCTCACCCTGTATACTCTTTCCTATTTTTTAGTGATATGGCATGTGGCCATATGGTTGGAAGAAATTGATTTGATATATCTTTGAAAGATTTTGTGGAAAGATAGAGTAGACTTGTGTTATTTTATAGTATGCACAATATTTTGATTAAATTAAATTTTTTTAATTTCTATTGATGCGAAAATGGTTTAGGAAAGGGGGATAATGATTCATGCACTTCCATAATGTTAATGGTTCATCTATAGAATGGATGACTCAAATCTCTCGCCCCACAAGTCACCCAAGATTAATAGTTCATATTCAATCTCACAAAAAGATGCAAGCCAATGAAAACCCTAAGAAACCCTAATCTTGTTCAAAGCCTATAAAAAAAAGATTATCTCTACCCAAAATTTCTACATACCTTATCTTTCTATCTCTCTCCTAAAAAAGCTTTTCTGTCTCTCATGAAAGCCTAAAGGAGGCATGTCCCACTCTCTCATCTTTGATTTTTCTCTCCCACAGTGTAAAAAGGGGCTAATGGTTTAGGCAATGGGGTTATTCTCTCTCCCATCTTTTAAACATAGATTTGTAGTTAAGGGTTTTAAGGTGTAGCAAAAAAAGGGAATTCATCTCTCTCAAACTAGGTTGCTAAAGGAATTCACCTAGCGTTTGAGTTTATAATCAAAGGGGTTCATGTTCTATTGGTGTGGCTTGGCCTAAACTTGCTTTCCGGTTGAGATTAAAGGTTGATTATTCATATCACGCCATCAGATGGTGGTGACTTGGTGTGGGTTGTAATAAGCCGGTTAAGGTAATCTTCAACACTCTTCTCTTTTATTTCTTGTAATCTTATCTTTTATTTTCAAGCATAATGCATAGTTATTTTAATGGCATCAAGTTTTAAGATATTGGTTTTATTGTTATGCTGATTTTATTTTGAAGTATAAGTTGTTGTAATAAGACCACCTGTAAGTGATCTTTTGCCAAAACAAAAGAGGTGAAATTAAAAAAAAATTATTATTTCCCGATAAACGATCACATAGGTCTTTCTTCCATTTATGTTTAGTACAAAGAAGTCACAATCATTGTTTGTCAAATTTTAAATCGGGTGGTTGTAACTTCTAAGTTTATCACTGACTAATTCAAAGTTAAAAAAAAAAAGCTCTCGAACTTTGTAATACGCCCAAACCATCCTATTTGACATCTCTGAGGCTAGGAGTGAATGTGACTTTATAATAATAGCAAATAGTCTCATAGTATATAATTTCTATTAAAATAATAAAAATATGAACCTACAAATGTTATTGGGATATAATGCAAAAAGGACATGACAAACTAACCTGATATGTGTTGTAGACACGGTTGTTGTGCACCTTAAGTGGTCATATAGTTCGGGATTGTGCATTTTTAGGTCACAGCCACCCCTAGCTATCACACATAAAATTCGATAACTTGAAGTGTATCAAAGTGTTTGGAAATACATTTTTGTACTTTGATCACATTGATTAATGCATTCTCAGCTGCTTGATTTCACATTTAACTGTTGAAATTGAATGTGACCTCCTTTTTGTTTTGACAAATGTTTCTACTTTTATTGATCACTATAAAAAGGAAATTACATCATTAGAGATAACAAGATAAGGTAAAGAAGCACCACCTTTCGCCGAAGCATCAGCCACAGTATTCGCTTCACGATAAACATGAGAAAAAGCGACAGACATGGAAGCTACCAAATCCATAATCTGCAACCATAAAGACCGAAGTTTCTAAGGGACTCGCTGCTCCTTATTACACCACCTTATTGCATTCAAAGAATCACCTTCAATCCAGCGCCTATTAGCAAAATTTCTATCAATGAAAATCTCCAAACCACTTAGAAGAGCGCTAAGCTCGACATAGTTAGCGGTTGCAATACCTATCGGGCCGGCATATGAAAAAATGATGTTACCACAACAGTCACGCAACACTCCACCAATTCTCGCTAAACCAGAGTTACCAAGAGAGCTCCCATCTAAATTGAGCTTTAAACTTTCAGCATAAGGCAGCAATCCAAATACATCTCGGTCTACTACTAGCACAACCAAGACGGAAAAGATTGTTTAGAGATACCCCATCTCTCTTTTGTCACTGATAGCCACGACCAAATAGAAAGTTTAATAATATGAATTAATCTTTCAAAAGATATAGAATTCCCATCAAAAGTCCTTCTATTTCTTTCTTTCCATGCCTCCCAAATGATGACACCTTTAGCTATCTTCCAAATAACCTTACCCGTTGTAGGCAGATGAGATAGAGTAAATTGTGAAACTATCCCTTCCACAAATTGGGGAAGCACCAAATTTATACCTAGAACGCCAAACAACCAATACCAAATTCTCATAGTGAATGAGCAATGAATAAAGATGCATACCAGATTCACCGTCAGATTTGCATAATAAACACACATTTGGCGGAACTTTTCCCCTTTTAATCAGATAATCAATGGTCAAAACCTTAATCATAACAACCAACCAAATAAAGACTTGAACTTTGTGGGGAATCGACCATTTCTAAACTTGAGCAATATGAGGACACGACCATCTCCAGCGGTGATGAAAAAGAAGATTGTAACACGATTTGACGGAGAAGACACCATTCTCATCCTCCGCATTATGCAAAATATAAATCTTATCCAGCAATTTCATTAGTGCACACCATTGGGATAGTAATACATTGTTCAACCGACTATAGACCAAGAACATGTTCCATGAAATAGTTTGACCCCTTCTTTCTATCGCTTCACTGACTTTCAAATTAGGCCTAGTAACAATCCCAAATAACTCTGGCAAAACATACTTCAACGGATACTCCCCCATCCACTTGTGATGCCCAAAAGAAATTTGACTACCACAACCTAAGTTCCATCTAAAGCAACTTGAAATCATTGACCTACATTAAAGATAGCCCTCCACATCTAAGAGGTATCCTTACCCTTCCACCCCCAAGCCATACATCAAGATTGTGACCTCCTCATACAAAAAAATGTATACTCTTATTGTAGACTTTCCCTTACAGTTTGGCTGTCACTTTTTTTTTGTCAAAATACAAGTAATATTGAGAAAATAATTATAATTAGAATGATAACATGTTCTAATAAAACTCTTTTCCAAAAAAAAGAGGGATATATACATCAAATCTTTCAAGGGCTTCAAGCATGGTCGAGAAATAAACATCAAATCATTTAGTTAGACCACTAGGCAAGATAACCCTAAGCAAGGATTAAGGAGAACAAATAATTGAACAAGAATGGATTATCAATGCCATATTAGGGGAAACAAGAACCGTTCTCCTTGCAATTCTTTTGGAAGGCCTATAATTAAGGCGGCAAGGGGCATTGCATTTGTTATTTGAAATAGGCATGGTTACTTTGGTAGGATATTAAAACGGTTTTCGCTTTTAAGTTTAAGAGTTAAATAAAGAAGACCAATTATTCATTGTTTTAGAGAAATTTGAGCCAAGATCTCAAATTTTTATCTTTAATATTTTGTTCAAAATTAAATCTATCCTCAGTATGTTGTAATTTATCCATGTCCCCCCCTTTTTCTTTTTGTCCAAAATGCCATTAGTTTGGACTTTCAAAATCCAAATTGTAAGTATTAACAAATTAGTTTGAAAAGTGTAACTCCAAACCGATATTTTATCCACGTTCTGGTTCCGATTTTCAAAATACAAATTGGTTCCTACTTTGGATTTGTAAAATCCGAACCCAAATCCTCACCCTACATGATCTGTCTCTTACCACTCTCTTGTTTTTTTTTGGGAAAATATCATACAGAACCCTAATTCTCCATTTTATTTCACAGTAGACCCTCCTTCCATTTTTCTTTCAAGAGGCATAAATAAACTCTCAAATATTTCACCTAACCCCCTCATGCCTTATTTCCTCATTTATTCACTTTTGGCCACAAGAACTGACCCCAACATACCATTTTATTTCATCTCAATCCAAAATCTTTCTTAACCCTCCTTTCCCCGGTTTTCATTTTCACTACGATAATATCTCTCTACTACGGAAAGGGCTCTCTCTGTCCATTTGGCAAAGTCTGCTCACCTCTCACAGTAAGTCTCTCTCTCTCTCCTCTCTCTCTGTCTCTCTCTCTCCTCTCTCTCTGTCTCTCTTTCCCCTGCCTTCAAAACCTCCATTGCTCTCACCGTCTGATACTCTCACTCTTTGTCTCTCTCTCTGCCTTTGAAACGTCTATTCCTCCCTTTTTTGGTGCTTTGTAGTATCAATCTTTTGTTTCCGGTCTCTCTCTACCCCTTTGGTCATTGATTTATTTTTCAATGTCTTTGTCATTGTTATATGTGTTTTTATTTTTCACTTTCTCTCTCTCTGATCTCTATTAATTTTGATATTTCCTCTTTTTCTCTGCATTTCTTGTATGTTCTTCGTATAGAAATCAGGGTTTATTGGTGCCTTGATGTATAGAGAGAGATTCCCATAGTGAAAATGAAAGTAGGGGAAATGATGGTTAAAAAAAATTTTGGATTGATATGGAATAAAATAATTTGTTGGAGTCAATTTTTATTGTCAAAAGTGAATAAACGGGGAAATAAGGGATGAAATGATTAGGTGAAATATTTGAGGGTTTATTTATACCGCTTAAAAAAAAAATGGAAAGAGGGTCTACGATGAAATAAAATGGAGAATTAGGGTTATGTACGATATTTTCCCTTTTTTTTTTTTCTTAAAAACTGGTTCGCCTAGAATCTAGACAGAAAATGGTTCAAAATTACAATTTTCAAATCGATTTGTTAATACTTTTGAGTTAGGATTTTGAAATTCTGAACAAATGGTACTAAAAAAAAAAAAAAGGCAAAAAAGCAAAAAAAGGGCATGGTGGAAATTACAACATATTGAAGATGGCTTCTTTATTTTTCCCAAAAAAAAAAAAAAAAAGAAGAAGAAGATATTACCATAAATTTCCCTTAATTTTACTTAGTTTCTCTAATTTTCTGGTTGCCGCATTCTCGGCACATTTCATGCCTTGTAAATGGTTGACTTCAGCGAAGCTCCCAGGTATTTTCGTATTATTGAAAAGATTCTCATACTCTATCAATCATAGAGGGGAAGGGAAAAGGGATCACTTTTTCTTTTTGATAAAATAGAAAGATGACCCACTTTTTGAAAAGGAGTAGGACTTTTTAACTATTGCTTTTTCAACTCAATTCGCATGTTTATATTTCTAAAGTAGCAAAAATATGTAAATGTAACAATAAAAAAGCATACAAAAAATCAGAAAAAAGGAAAATCTTTTAAAGGTAAAATTAAACAAAGCACATCTAAATGTGGTAAAAAAAGAATTGGAAAAATGGATTTACAAAAAGCAGTTTGTGATTGGGGTATTTTTGAAATTTTTAAAAAATATAGTAAAAATGTAGAAATAAGTATTCATGGCAAAATGCTTTTCAACCTTTGCCAAAATAATAAAAAACATAAAAATATATTAAAAATAAAATTTTTATTTTTTGAGATTTTTTATAAATTTTTTTAACTTTTTAATATTCCCAAGTTGGACCCCAACTCGAGACAACTCGGGCTCAGTCACTTCCTGAGCCCGAGTAACTCAATCGAGTCCGAGCTGACTTGGCCGATTTAGCGAACACTGATTGTGCCTAAGTTAACCAATTTTTCAACAAATCTTCCCCTTTTTTTTTTTTTTTTTGAATAATTCAGTAGGGATGATGTGCCCTTAGCCATTTTTTAAATTGTTAGTGGTTTTTAAAAGCGTAGGTGAGAATAAAAACCTAAACCTTAACTGGGGCACTGGTGATGATACCACCACGACCCCAACCCCATTCTCACAAATTTTACCTACTCGCTAGAAAAGAGAAGTATTGCACTTGACTACATTGTTAACTACTTTGTTAAAAAAATATCCTAAGATATCTTTTAGAATTCTAAACCGGTACAAGAATTTTAATAATTTGGCAAAAGCCTTGGGTAGTTCAAATTATCAAAGGAAAAAGTTTATATAGCGCTAAGGCTCTAAACAGTCGAATTAGAGCCTACATCAAAAATTTCATTAGAAAAGGTTGTTTTGGTGCCCAAATATCCTCA
This sequence comes from Amborella trichopoda, assembly GCF_054954075.1. Taxonomy (NCBI): domain Eukaryota; kingdom Viridiplantae; phylum Streptophyta; class Magnoliopsida; order Amborellales; family Amborellaceae; genus Amborella; species Amborella trichopoda. Next base: position 43,235,634 of record NC_142341.1, on the reverse strand, counting down.
AATTGATCATCTCGACATTAAGATACATGGAAATGAGAAAAAAATGGATTTCTTGAAAATAGTGCATCTTGTAAAGCATTTTTGGACCATCAATTTTCAAGATTTTCAAGTTTTCATAGATATGCTTGATCTATACTATTTTTTAAGCTTTAAATTGTATAATTAAAGATAAAAATATATTTTAAGGCTATCACAAAGATTTCTATTATTGAAGCCACATTTAATGACACTATTTGAAGGTGCAGTTTACTTTGATTGTTTAGAGCCTCGGCTCTATACAAACCATACCCATTAACAAAATACACAAGTTTGTTCCAGATTCTAAGCACGGAAAGTGGGGTTAGGTCAAATAATTTGGTACAAGGTGGTCACATTAATCTTGACCATTGGATGTGAAATTGGGTGGTTGCATTTATTCCATTGACCAAGCTTATACTTCAAAAAAAAAAATTTCAAACTTTGTGACACATCCAAGCTATCAAATTTCACATCGAATGGTTGCAAGTAACTGTGACAATCTTGTTTAAACGGTAAATGGTCTCATTGTATACAATCCCTTTGCTATTTAGCTCGGCAGCTTAAGTTGAGCCAAAGAACGAAAATGCCCTCTCTTGCTCTAAATTCCAAACCCGAACCATTTAAATCGATTCTTGTATATCGATTGGTTGTATATTTAGATCAATCTTGTATATTCTTTTATTATCGATATACAGAGAGTTCTCTGCACATATTAGGAGATTCTATCAATTAAAAGCACATGTGAAAGAAAATTTTAAACTTTCTTTACACCCGTACATCTAATTGATAGAATCTCATAATATCTGCATAGAGTTATAAATAATAAATTAAGTCATTTAGCTCCATCGTTTTAAGTGGATTGAAATAGTAAAATTAAACCGACTTATTCATATTCCATCCATAATTTGGATACTTTTTTACATTTCAAATTAGCTTAGGGGGAATTTGAGTGAAATGATCTTTATGGATAACCATTTTGCTAAAATATTAGTTGATATGGCAAACCTTCAATGATTTTTTTAACGTGGTACGCTCGTTTTAATGACATTTCCCCTTACTTTTTATGTTGTTTTGATTTAGAGTAGGACCTGCACATGTAGAAATGTGGGCTTGGCAATAAATATATCTTTTAAATATAATTTGATTCTAATTTTTAGAGAATATATAATTCTTAACATGGAGATCATGAATATGAAAAAAAAAAAAGTTTGAAAATTAAAAATAATAATTATATGAAGAAAACATTTGGATTGCCAGTTACAATTATTTGTAATGGACCAAGTATTTGCATCTATCTTTAATATGTATGCTTTATACCTAGGGACCACATATTGTACAAATGCGGTCCAGCCCGCATGAAACAATTGTTTTTTACAGTATACTATGCACCGAGAGTATATTATTACGAAACGGAAAACCAAGAATAAAATTTAAGAAAATGGTTTGATAGGGCAGCAATAAATAAAGTCTCACCTCATAACTCACGGAAAATTTCAATTCAAGCATTGAAAAACCTTTACACCGATCATCTCTCCTTGAACATTATGATTGTGAAAAAAAAGTTAGGATTTCAAGCTATAAAAATATGTATATTGTAACAAATTATCTAGACTGTTTATTGCGTTATAAAAATAAGTGTTCACCGATCCTTAATATCTATAGCATTTTTTGAGTTTCACATTTTATTGTTGTTTTAGAGGCATCATGGAGATCTCTATTGTTGAAAGCGATTTCCAGACAAGGATTTGAGGTGAGACTTTATTTTGTTTTCATAAAGTCTAGACCTTACAGAAACTTATCCTAAAATTTTATACACAAGGTAATCAAAATTATACATGTGGTTTATTTTATTTTATTTTTGGTAATTCAGTGGGGAACGCATCCCCCTACCTATTTTTTCATATAGATTAGAGAGTTATCTTTTTTTTTTTTGAAGTGTCAGTAGATTGTGTAAGCCAGAATGAAAACCACAACGTCATGACTAGGTATTGGGTGTTGACATCCTAAGGTATCATTTGTTCAAAAAATCGACTAGTACCCCGCTTGTTTGAAAACCCTCAGCACTTGCCAAAAGCGAATCAATGGTCCACATCAAACAAAAAATTTGACGAGCCATCAGAATCAAATCTTTTCCCACACCATTCAAAAGATTCAAGAAAATATATTTCTAAACTGAAAATTTTGAAAGAAGATAAACATTTCTCAAATTTAATATCAAAACTTAATATAAACATAGACACATTTCTTCACGAAACTAACCATATTTTCAGAGGCTTTACAGGTTAACATGTAATGTCATATATGTGCATATACTATTATGAAATATGGTCAACGCATGTGTGTCCCATGATAATGCCACCTCGTGTGATTTTAAGTAATGCACAATAAATATATATTAGGTATCTTCTATTCACTTTGTCTCTCCCTGCATCAAACATGTGCAATAAAACATAGTTTTTATGAAGGCTGACTTTCAGATCTCCAGGTTTACAAAATCTGACCGTCATTTAAACACATGTTTTCATAAATCTCAGTGATCCGCATAATTTAATCAAATAGAACCTCTTTTATTACTTGATACTTTAAAGCTCAGCTTCCAGAATTCATAAATAAAAACTCCCACATTTCTATGGTGGCTTCTAGTTGCCAAACTACCTCTTTGATTTTATCATATTGGACTTTATGTCTAGTCTATTTTTCTTAAGGGTGTGGTTTGCACAAGGTTGCAACCTAAAAAGTAAGGTATACTTTCAAATTTTATCATTAAGATGTAATTTTGGTGAAATTTTTTTTTAAGATGGTATGAGAATCCAATTTTCATTTCTAACTATAAAATTTTGATCTCAAAAAATAGTTCAAATCAAGTAGATGTATAAGCATATGTGAATCTTGAAAATGGACAGTCCAGATAATGTGTTGCAATATATATTATTTGAAAGACGAATTATTATTATTATTATTATTATTTCACATTCATCCATGGCAATGTCGTGATGAGCAATTAGATTGCTTTTTAACATCGAAATAGCTTTTTCCGATGGGTTTTTGCTGTGGACTTAGCCTCTAGGTTTTAAGGTTACAAACTTACATAAACTTTTTCTTTTTTTAATAGTGTTAAAATATGATGTGTATCTACCCTATTTTTATTCCTTGGGATCTGTTATTTACCCTTCACCCTCTTTACCTGTTTATCTATACACTATACACTACATTATTAAGCCAGAGTAAAGGAGTGGACATGTTTCATAGAAATAAAAAGAGGCCCTAATTCTAGAAGGAAAAAGTTTATATAAGGATGTAACCTTATAATGTAGAACTACGGATGCACCTTAAAAATCTATAAGAAAAGGTAGTTTTAATGTTGAAAAACCCTTTGATTGATCATCTCGACATCGAGATATATGACCATGAAAATAAAAAAGATTTTAAGTCTCAAAAATAATGTATTTTACAACATACTATCTGCACCGTCCATTTTCAAGATTTTCATATGTTTATATATATATATATTTGATTTTAACCATTTTTTAAATTTAAATATTTATAATTAGATATAAAAATAGATTTTGAGATAAGAGAAATAATCCTATGGAACCCTCCCCATACATGTATATAGGACCCCAAAGGATCACCATTAAATTTGGCACGGATCTATAAAAAAGTCAAGTCTCACACCTATGTGATAACTTTTTTAGAGATCTGTACCAACTTTAATGGTGATCCTTTAGGGTTCTACACACATGGGTGAGGGAGGGTCTTATAGGATTATTACTCTTGAGATAATCCTAAAAATATTTTACATCAAAATTGTATACCATGATAAAATTTGAAGGTGCACCCTACCTCTACAGCTATGAATACATCCGTATACTAACTGCACCCATTCTATAAAGATTGTAGGATACTTCCATCTTTAAGAGAAGATAGAGAAGGAGAGAGTACGGACTTTTATATCCTAATTAGAGAGAGAAAGAGAGAATCAATAATCATCTTTTTAGAAAGTAGCTAAGGAGATGAGATAGATGGAAAGAGATTTAAGGAGAGATGGTATGGTAGTTTTTTTGTAGAGAGAAGAGGGTAGAAACCAAAGCGAGTGCGTGGATAGGGAAAGACCAAAAGAGGAGGTATGAAGAGAGAGAGATGGGGCATGTTTTAAAAAGTGACAAGAGTTTGTATTCCTCACTGATCTCCCCAAAAAAAGAGAGAAATATTTTCTATTTCTGTTTTAAACATTATGAAATCTTGAGAAAGTATCTTCTAAAATTGAGAAAGATGATATGGGGATTTCAAAGTTGATAGACATATAAACCCGGTTTCTCTCTCTTATATTTCTCTCTCGCTTTCTCTTCTCCACTACCTCTCTCTCTCTTCCCCTGAAAAATATTTATTTTTTATTTCTCTCCCTTGATAGGCCCTTAATATTTCTTTAAACTACTATATATCTCTATTAATCCTAACCTTAATTCATTATATAGAAGGTTCTACGAAACAAGGAAATGCCATATTCAACCCTCCCTCATCTCTCTTCTCAACTTTCTCCCCAACTACACCCCACTACCTTCTTCAAACCCTTTTATCTCTCATTGCTTTTCTCAGTACCTCCTCTCAATTCCTCAATTCCTTTACCAAACACCATATCACATACGTTGACCATGACCACATACCCATGGATGCACCATAAAAGTAAACTTCTGCTTAGTTAGATCGATCAAGGTATAGTATAGTTTTTTCTTTAGTTTAAAATTTTAACTATATCAACTTCTTTCCGCATGTCTCTCATTCTCCATGTATCGCCCTCAATTGGTGTTCTTTGTTAAAGGTGCTTAAAATATGAGCACCAATCTCCAAGCTTCTATAGTACACTATCGACTTATTTGATTTTTTTGGTATTTATTTTTTTATTTTTGTATTTTCTAGGCTATTTAATACACTAAATTTATTGTAAGTTCTTTGGTGCTAATTGTGTTCTTCATTTTTAGGATTTCTTATGATTTTGTATTGCTTTTTAATGCATGTTTTTATCTTTGCCTTATATATTTGTATATTTTTGGTGTTCTGATCAAATATATGAGTTTTTCTCCATCTTAATTACAATATAGATTATCAGAAAACCGCATGGTCTATATTGTTAATATTATGGTAGTTGGTCTAAGATATATATAATCAAACTCTTGAATATGCCATTGAAGCTCTCACTGATAGAGTTTAAGTAATTATTTATGCAAATATGTGTTGCACATGGATGTACTGTCTATTACATATTAAAGTCTTATTTATAAATCTCTTCTCTCTCCCACACTCATTCTTTATCTCACGATTTCACGATGCTCAAAATAAAACTTTTTTATATTGAAACTTATCCTTGAAACACTAGGGGTGCATTTAGTAATATTGACCAATATTTATATAGAAAAATTTTATATAAGGTTGCAACCTTAAAATGTAGAATTAAAAAGCACCTCAAAAATCCATCGTTAATGTTTGTTTTAATGTTGAAAAACCCTCTAATTGATCATCTTGACATTGAGATGTATGAATATGAAAAAAAGATTTCAATTTTCAATATTTTTATATGTTTATAAATCTACTTGATTTTAATTTTGGAGTTTAAAATTTTATAATTAAATATCAAAATAGATTTTCAAATATTCCTAATAATGTTTTACATCAAAATTACATGTTATAATAAAATTTGGAGGTGCACTTTGATTGGATTATTTAAGGTTGCAACCTTACAAAAATTGGATCCTATTTATAGGGAAAATTGTTTTAAAGCATCCATTTTAAAGATGGCTACAAGTAGGTGTTCCATCTAAAAACTTTGAAAACTAACGGTTCAAAATGATTTTTTATTAGAATTATTAATTTTAATTTTTAAAATTTATTTATTTATTATTAAAAAGCCCGCATTTCTACATATGCGGGTTTGGCCGTATAGAAACCGGGTCCTATTCATATTGATGGATCGATGGGAATGTAATTGCACATATTGATATTGTGCGACGGCTTCACGTGAAACACTGTCCGAAACAAAGGGATAGGATTTCGGTGGGTCAAGTGCGCACACCCTATTTTTGTGGGTCCGCCTTCCAAGATCCCTCTTAGAAAATGGACCCAAACGTTAGCATGTCAATAATGCTGACCACTCCAATCATTAATTTGGTTAAAAAAAAAGGAATTATAAGGCTCAAAAGTGGTGCAATTGGAATTCTGTGTTTCCATCATCATTTTTTTCTTTCACAATATACATGTTCTTTTGAGAAACAAATTTATGAATATAATTTAAAAATATATAACTGCAATGATTTAAAATAGGTTTAGATCCTAAGATACAAAATCACTAATCCAAATCAGGAATGGGTGAATTCCCTACACCCAAATTACCTAACTCCTCACCTATTTTATTTATTATTATTATTATTATTATTATTATTATTATTATTATTATTATTATTATTATTATTATTATTATTATTATTATTTGATATTTTATTTTTAAAATTAAAATTCTTATTGAATTTTAATGTGCTCAAGAAACAATATTTCAATAAGATGAGTATAGTTGATATGAAGACGTTGAGATGGAAGAGTGACAAGATAAGAAATGATAGAATTTAGAATGAATATATGAAAGAACTTAAGTATAACTTCTCTGTATTAAGTAATAAGATGAGGGAAAGTAGACTTAGCTGAGTTGGCTATGTACACTGTTAACTTAATATATAGGTGAAGGAACTTAAGTGCATCTTAATATAGGTCAAGAAACTTAAGTGCATCTTCAATAGTGATGTAGATGAAGATAGAGTTGCTACAAGATTTTAATTTTTATTTTATTTTTATTTTTGAAGGGTAAGTCCATAGTTTTTTTTAAAGGTCCGTCTTATTCTTTGCAAGAGTTGGTTTTCTGTTTAGGACGTTAATTTCCTATGGATAGTTACTATCTTACTTGATCTTTGTTTTAGAAACAGTTAGGAGATCTGGCCGAACCTGGGTCGTATCAGGGACCCCACCCGACTCGTTTAGACCTCACAATAGAATCATGTGGGTTTATGAGTGTTTGACACAAGTGGATAATTAATAACGTCATTTGATGGATATCTAATAGAAAAAGTGCATATAGGGTAGCAACTTTAAAATGCAAGAATTAACCTAAAAAATCCATCAAAAAATGTTGTTTTAATGTTGAAAAACCTTTTAATTAATCATCACAACATCGAGATATATGAATGTGAAAAAAAAAAAGATTTTGAACTCTAAAAAAACATGCATCCTGCAACACATTATCTAAACCGTCCATTTTCAAGATTTTCATATGCTTATAGATCTATTTAATTTTAATCATTTTAAAATTTAAAATTTTATAATTAGATATAAAAATATATTTCTAGATACTCTTAAGAATATTTTATGTAAAAAATATGGTAAAATTTGAAAGTGGGCCTTAATAGGTTTATTTAAGGTTGCAACTTTATAGAAACCACACCCATATCTAATAAAGTAAAGGAATGTGCATCCCCATGTTTATTTAAGCGCTACATCATGTACATCTTACCATCCATCGACCATCATCGACGGGTTGACTGACGGTCTACTTTACCTAAACCATAATAGAATGTTCAAAATGCATGGACTTGTATGTCTTTAATTAGGGTTTTGGAGATAATTAGGCTATAAATTATTTCTGGCTAATCGAGAAACAAAGGTAATCAACACCGAAACTTCGACGAGGTTCTTCAGTTGCCCATGACCGTTAAACGTTTGAGAGAGAGAGAGGAGAGAGAAAGTAGGGACTTATAGAACTTTAATTTTTTGTATTATTTTATGGTAGGTACTCTGTTTGTTTTTTTTTTTTTTCAAGCCGTATAAATTTTTTTTTAAGATCTTACCATATCTCTTATCTTTTATTTTTATTTTTTTTATTTTTTATAATAAAAATTAATTTCAACAAATTTTTTATGAAAAAAATTTAGAATGATATAAAAAAATTTGTTGAAATTAATTTTTATGATGAACCCATAAAAAATAAAAATAAAGAGGTACGATAAAATCTATAAAAGTGTTTTTAGAAAATAACTGAAAAGAGTATATACGATGACGAAATAATTAGAATTAGGGTTGTATACGAAATTTTCCCGGTAAAAATAAAAGAAAGCAGTGTGAGAGGAGAGAGAAAGTAGAGAGAGGAGGTTTAACGCGTATTTGTCCGCCATTAATGGCAGCCATTCCACGCAGTTTCCCATCCCTTTCCTGCAACTTTCTCTCTTATCCGTCTCTTCTTTTCACTAGATTCAGTGAAGCATGATGTGAAAGACGACTCATCGCCGTAAAAACGTGGGGTTCCTTCTCTTCTCTCTCATCATCGAAAGGTAAGCGCAGGAAGAAGACTCACGCCACCTATCCATGCCTCCCCCTCTCTATCTACACAGCTTCCATGTGCTACCAGTCAATAAATACATAGATTCCAAGATTTAGACACAAATACCCTTTTTTTAATTAATTTTCTTTACCTCTCTCTTTCTTAATTTTTGTAATGTGGTGTTTTAACTGTAATTCTCTCTCCTTGCCGCCGCTATTCTCTGACTAACAAAAGGTTTTAAACTCGAAGTTGGTATGTTCTCGAGTTTGATTTGCTCGTATTTTGTTAAAAAATATAGACTTCGACGAAGTCTTTTGATGAAAGCTTTGGGGTTTGACCTTTAGGTTAGCCGTTACCTGAAATAACACTTTCTCTCATTTGGGGTTTGGATTTTACTGGTTTGCGTGATAAGGTGGCAACAATTGCGTGTTTTCCCATTTTCATAGCCATCTGGAAACAGTTTTGTTTATGCTTTAAAAAGGGAACAGGCGCCATGGTTTTAGGGTTTGATAAAAAAGTGCTTCTCTTTCTCGTGAAGGAGCAGTGACAGGTCGGTGTTTTAACAACCGCCCTCTGAGTCTGAAACCTCTCAGATCTACTCTAGGTCAGAATGTGAATTTTCTTTGCGCGTTACCTTTGGTTTGTTTATTTTTGAGATGGCAATTGGGTTTTCTTATGTGGTAGGATATTTGCTTAGTCAATTGCATAAACTTCGTTCTTTTTTTTTTTCGGTGTAGTTTCTGCCACATGATTTCTTGTTTCCTAGGTTATGAGCTTAGAAGCCTTTTATAAATTCTGTACCTTGTGTTTCATCCAAAATTTTGAAGTTGATTTTTCTCTAAGCTATTCCCCGGATTTGTTGGGTAAGCCAATTCAATTGGAACTTGAAGATTTGTTCCCCTTTTCTTCAGCTTATTATAACTTCCTGTGCATTCAATTGATTAAGTTCTCTCTCTCGCTGTCTCTCTCTCTTTTCATTATTTGTGATGTTATTGTCATGCATGTTGGAGAAGGTCTGCTTTGATGTCCCTGTCTCTATGATGTGATGTTCTTAGTGCCTTGAGCATCTTGATGTTACCTGCCTTCCTATTTTTTCTATCATAAAAAAAAAAAGAAAGAAAAACTGAAGAAAACATCTGCATCAAATGAATATTCAGCGGCCTTATGGTTTTCCCTTGAAGCTTTCCCTAATCTTTGTGGACTAATCTTTTTATTATTGTCTCCCTTGTTTAATTAGTGACAAAATTTTTGTGTCTATACGACTATGAAAGAAAAGAGGAAACTATGTTTTTCATTATTTTATGGGTTTGGTTTTTGCTCGTTGTTGAAGCCTTTGTTGACAAATATTCTTTGAGATTGATTCCCACATGTATCGAGTTCTAACTTTTCAAAAATTGGTTGGTAAATATGCATAGGGTTTGGATGACTGGAGACTTCATTTCATATAATCAACTTTGATAGAATAGCTTCTCATCATTCTGTATGTTCACCACCTTTATAATTGACCAACTGAGAGTGTTTCGCTTTTGATTTTAGGTTGTTTCTTTAGTTATTAGTTGAAGTTTGCACAAGTCATTTGGTGCTTAGAGTGACTACCAAGCCTACTAAGTATCTAAGTATTTGGATTGAAGTATGGGTGGTAAAAGTTCTAAAGAGACAAGGTGGAAGCAGACCCCATCATATGGTTGTAGTACTTCTTCATTGAACTACCCTGCACCCTCCTACACATCTCAACAAGCACCCCCTTCTGTAAACTACGGCCAGCCAGATCCAAGACGTAAATTGGAAAGGAGGTATTCTCGGATAGCTGACAACTACAGCTCCCTTGAACAAGTAAGATGCATATTTTCTTTTTGGTTTTCAGAGATCTTATTGTCTTTCATATTGCAGCATTTAGGTTGTTAAATATGTCAATCGCTTTTTCTATTATGCATTTTATCATATGCTCCTGGTGTTCTCTTGACGTGCTCAAAGGCCAAAGCATCTAACTTATAAGCATGATGCAATTTCCTGTTTGAATGATATATGATTAATTTATTGTTTAGTTTGAGGATTGAAAATTTAATTTTATGTTCAGAATTGGAGAGAACAGTTTGATCTGAAAATTTCATCATTATAGTGACATAATCATGGCTAAAAGGTTTTCATAGGGTACCATATTTTTTATAAGGTAACTATGAGAGGCAGCTGCATCTTGTCTTGCGGTGTAAAAAGAAAATAAATTTGCCTTACTGATTTAGGATTTCCGTTAGTTGGCTGGCTCATGAAGCTCACATGCATGGATTATTCCAGTTGAATGGATTGATTCGTTGCATCTGAGAAGGAATAAATCTTATCTTAAGGAGTTGACCTTAAATTTTGGAGTACCCCTTCCATACAAAAGTTTAATTTCTGTTTCTTGATATTTTTTTTAAGTGCCTAACATGGTATATTCCATTTGTGTGACATCAGGGTTTTCTTTTTTGGTTGAACTTCTTTTTTTTTCAGCTAGCAGCCCAGCAGGGTTTTTTTTTTTGGTTGGACTTCTAAAAGGCGGATAGCCCAGCACCTAGGCAGTCTAGAGGGCCTGGGCGAGGCGACCTGCCCTTGGGCGGCCGCTTAGGCGCTAGGGAACCCGTCTAAGCATGTGCCCAGCGTCCAGCATTGGGCGGCCGCCCAGGGCCTGTGCCCTTCTCGTTGAGGGCCATTTTTAATAAAAAAAAAGGGATAAGGGTGGGTTTTAGGTTCATTTGGAACCTAAACATCACCTATTTTAGAGAGGAAAACCTCAAAAAACTAGTTTTCGGGCATCCAAAGACTGGGCCTATTTTGCAGGTTCCCCCCAATAGAACCTATTTTAGGCAGTTTAAATTTTCGTTCTACTGGGCCGTGCCTAGACGTTGGGTGGCTTGGCCCTCCCAGCCGCCTAATCGCCGCCCAACACTTTTTGAAACACTGTTGTGGATATGTTATAGTACACTTCCACTTATGCTTTAATGAGTAGCTGACCATGAGAAAAAGAGAACTTCTGGTGACCATGTGGAAACTAGAATGAACTATCTCTCTATGATGATCCTTTGGTGTATAGATTTTCAAGTTAATTTTGTAAGGGAGATAACCCTTGTTATGCTCTATGTGAACACAACAATTTTTTTTTTGAGAATAGAGAGGGACGCAACAATTGATATGCGCTTCTCTTAAAAATCTTGTGAATTCCCATTTATGTGTTCTATTTTCTCATGAAACATACGGTTTGAAGCTGTTGGCTTGACACTGGTGTTCCAAGCATACATGGGAGGATCGTGAAACAACATCTTTTTCTTTCACTTGCTGTCTTCCATGACTAAAGAGGCAACAAGCTTTAGGTTTTTTGATATTGCTTTTTTGTTATTCACATGCCCTGCCTATTTTTCATGCTCAAGTTGAGATAATGGTGACATTGGCTACAAAAGTCCTTTAATGGTGATTATCAAATATTTTGAATAAAATTGTCAATGGTGCTTAGATTTGACATGAATTGACCATACTTGGGCAATATCAGGTCTGATAGTAAAATATATGAACTTGGGCAATATCAGGTCTGATAGTAAAATATATGAAACTCCCAACTAGCTTTATGTCGATCAAACAACAACATAATTATCGTTGTATAATGAGTACTTCTCGTTTGTTTGGAGTAGGGTGGTCGGTTTCTCTATCTTGCAATTTCTGAACTGTGCATGCATACCAAGTGACATGTATGCTCTTGTATTGTGATGATAATATCTTCCCTACCAGAACATGCCACCTCCAATATTTTCTCTACAGAACAAGCCACCTCCAAGGTAGGAACTCTTACCTCCTTTTAATTGCAAATGCAACAAGACTTCATTAGAAGTATCATACTGGAGTGATTGACTAGGATGAAAATATGGTCAAAGTACGCAAGAACTATTGTTGTGTTGGTTGATGACATGCACGACCATGAAAATAATTCCAAACTTATTAAACATCCTGAAGCTACTTGTAAAGTTTTGGGGAATAAGTTCTTTTTGAAATCCCTATGGACAAATTCTCAGTGCTTGTTTGAGACTGTGACTCCGCAAAAAATAATTTGGGGCATGGGCATGACAATGTCTTAGAGCTTGTCATACATAGAGCCCCATTTGTAACTCATCATCAAGTGTGCTTTCTCACATTTATTTGTAAAGGAGATCACTTTTAATTTGGTTCAACGATAATAGCTACTTGCACTACAGTAATGTTTGCCCTTGGTGTAACAGTCTTCTTATGATCTCTTGCTCTTTTTCATACTCGTGTCATCATCATCATGGCCTTTTCTCAATTAATGAGGGTCGGCTACACGAATCATGGTCCGCCATTCTACTTTATTAAAGGCCATACCCTCAATGAGGCCATAAGTCCTCATATCGTTTCGGACTACTTCCAACCACGTCCTTTTGGGCCTACTCCTTGTCCTTGTTAGTCCTTCCACTAGAACTAACTCGCACCTTCTAATAGGTGCTATACTTGGTTGGTGCCACACATGGCCAGCCCGCTTAAGTCCACTCTCTCTCATCTTTTCATCTATTGGTGCCACACCTAAATTCTCTCGAATGGATTCATTTGGAATTCTATCCCTTCGTGTCTTGCCACTCATCCATCTCAACATCTTCATCTTCGCTACACTCATTTTATAGGTATATTGTTTTTTGTCCACCCAACATTCAGCCCCATGGAGCAAAGTTGGTCTCACCGTTGTCCTATAGAACTTGCCCTTCAACTTCATTGGTATACGACGATCACATAAAATTCCAGTTGCACATCTCCACTTCATCCACCCAACTCTAATTATGTGTACAACTTCTTCGTCAATCTCTCCATTTTCCTGGATTATCGACACAAGATATTGAAGGTGCAGTCTTTTTTGTACTTCCTGGTTGTCATTCTTAACTACATCCTCGTCTCTACTTCTATTATTACTAAACTTGCATTCCATATACTTTGTCTTCGTCCGGCTAATGTACTACTCTCTCTCATCTTATCATCTATTGGTGCCACACTTAAATTCTCCCGAATGGATTCGTTGCGAATTCCATCCCTCATTGTCTTACCACTCATCCATCTCAACATCCTCATCTCTACTACACTCATGTTATATGTATATTATTTTTTGTCCGCCCAACATTCCGTCCCATAGAGCAAAGCTGGTCTTACCGCTGTCTTATAGAACTTGCCTTTCAGCTTCATTGGTATACGACGATCACATAAATTCCAGCTGCACATCTTCACTTCGTCCACCCAACTCTAATTTTGTATGCAACATCTTCGTCAATCTCTCAATTTCTTGGATTATCGACCCAAGATATCGAAGGTGCGGTCTTTTTTGTACTTCCTCGTCTCTACTTCTATTAGTGCTAAACTTGCATTCCATTTATTCTGTCTTAGTCCGGCTAATTTTAAAACCTTTGGATTCTAGGGCATCCATTTAAAGTTCTAACTTTGTGTTGATGCCGTTTCAGGTCTCATCGATTAAAACTATGTCATCTGCGAATAACATTCACCACGGTACCTCATCCTGTAGGTGCCTAGTTAAGTCGTCCATAGTTAAGACAAAGAGGTACGGGCTCAATGCTGATCCTTGATGTAGATCTATTGTCACTGAAGACTCACTCGTCTCTCCACTAGTTAGTGCTCCATCGTACATATCTCTCCCAAGTTGATGTAGTGTCTGGAGACTCCTTTCTTTTCCAATATCCGCCAAATCAAATCTCGAAGTACTCTATCATAAGCTTTCTCTAGATCAATAAAGGCCAGGTGGAGGTCTTTACTGCTCGCCTTAAACTTCTCAATCAGTTGTCTAAGTTGAAAAATAGCCTTAGTTGTTTACCTTGGCATAAAACCAAATTGGTGTGTATATGGTGCAAAATTTTGGTGTAGATATATAGAGCGCAAAAAATTTTGGTTTGGACCTGCCCACAGTTCCAGATTTATGCTTATCTGAAATTCCATTAGACTTACTACTCTCTTGAAATCATCCCCTTGTTTCTCTACCGAGAGGAAGAGTAACTGAAATACTGAATCCCTATCATGTTTTGTTCTATAGATTGAATTTTCTTTCTTAATTTCTTTTAGAATAGAAAAGTCAGAGGTTCTTTGTTTCCTTGGAGTTTAAAAAATTGAATAAAGAAGCAAGAATTTTGGCTCTATATGTAAGAGAAAATGTCTCATTTGGAGAACAAATCAGAAGGAACACATATACATGATTTACAAATCTGAGGAGTGAGAATTAGTTACCAAGAACAAAAATACTGAGATGTATAAATGAGCAGGGAGAAAGGAGGACACCCAAAAGGGCAGAAAAATTAGTTGATTGCAGATCCTCACTACAAAAGCTTTCTTCTAATAATTTGGCAATGCTGTACTCCTTGTTACTTCTTTTTTGGCCAATAAATCCAGTTTTGTTTCTGGCATCCCTGAGAATATGTAGATAGGGAGATGTTTTGTGTCCTTTGCTGGAAGCAATATCTAATCACAATGCTAACCCTCCATGGGAATCGGTTTCCAACCCTGCCCATCTTTATCACATTTTGGTAATTCTTTTCCCTCTATAAATGGTCTTGAGATTTGAAGGGAGATTGCCTTGAGATCTGTAAGTAGACCCAAGGTTTGTGCCACTGCAGAATCACAAATATCTACTGGTCCAGTGTATGACCTCGATAATATGTTGCATAAAAAGAAAGTGCATGCACATATCAAGTGAAATGTCTGGAAATCACTTGGGGAGCTACCAGGAAACATGGTGACTATGGATGGAGATACAAAAGGAAAAAGACGAGAGGATTTATATGGAAAATGAGCATCCTACCATATCTCTGAAATAGATTTTGAAGGAGGCACGTTTCCCAAATGCAAGTTGCCTGCCAGAATGCTTGCATATTCCCCTCAAAAAAAAAGAAGAGGAAGGAATAAAGAAAGAAAGAGTGGATAAATCATATGAAAGAAAATTTGTTGCGAAGCCATAGCTGATGGTTCTATAACAATGATATCTCTTCCAAAGTGGTGAATAGTAATCAGTATGTGTCCATAATGCTACACTTTTGCATGGATTTTGTCTCAGAGTGAAATCTCCATCTGTTTATGAGATTGGTGACACGTATCATTGTATAAATAGTCGAGGTCTAAGAAATATTGAGAAGGGTAGAAAAGCTTTAAAATACAAATGATACATGTCCATGTGTGGTGGGTGACATGATGCCATTGATAGGCGCATGTGCAGCAAAAGAACAGATAATGCCATGAATTAGAAAGAGATTGTGAAGTATTTTTTTTCTGTACATAAATGTTTGTTAAATTCTGTGCTATACCCAGTACCCACCTAACATATTCGATATTGGGAGAAACTACGATGTTTCTATATAGAAGATTAATATAGAAAGTGTCATTAGTACCTGACTTCAAAACATTTTTGGACTTTCAGTTCAATGAGTACAAAAGTAAGGGAGCTATTATCTACAACCACAAAAGTGGTGAGGTTAGATTATTGCTGCAATCTGATGTTCGTGTCAAAACAATGTTTCAAAAAAAGCTAGGTGGCCCCTAGGCGGCCGGCCTGGTGTCTAGCGCCCAGGTGCTAGGCAGGCACCTAGAACCTCAGGCCCCTTGAGGTGAAAAATGCATAATGTGCTGTTCAAAAGCACATATATGCAAACATTTTTGTTAATTTTGTATTTTGGTTGAAACACGTTCAAAACTTCAAATCTTTGAAAATTTAGTGAAAAAAGTCAAAAAACATAGACAAGTTCATTTTGTATTGACCCCCAACTATTCAATCTAAATTGAGTATGGCATACTCCATACAAACGCATGAACACAATCACAACTAGCCCAAATGTTCTGAAGTCCTTCAAATGCCTTCCTTAGCACCCTTAAAAAAATCCAACAATGAAGGTTAAGATTTTAGATGCTTCCTCAAACCTCAAATTCTTTTTTCGATTCAACAAAATATCAAAATCAATCAATTTCGGGGTTTAGATTCGAGTTTTTCTCACTTGGGGGGTTAGAATACCCCTAATGTTCTTTTATAAAAATTTCATGGGTCAAAAACTACCCAAAATGCCCTTAGGGGCCACTTCATCATCATCATTTTAGCTTTTTCCCATTGGGGTTGGCTGCATGAATCTTGGTTCTCCATTCTGCTCTATTAAAGGCCATAGGGGCTATGCAAATTACAAAAAAAGGGGCCGACCAGAGAGGGCCCCCTAGACTTGGGCATGCGCCTAAAGGCACTTCCGGTGTTGGTTGACCTTTATGCATCGGAATTTAACTTAATGTTTACCGCATGAGCAGTCGATATGCTTGCTTTTGGGCATTCTTGTATTTATAGCTTGTAAGCACTGTTATAGGGATCACAGTCAAGGGCTGATCCCGCTCCAAAATTTCCCTTCTGTGCTCCAAGGAGTGGGGATCTCCTTTTGCAATTTTTAAACTTCGGGGTTTGATCCTTCCACAGAGATTGAGATCCTAAGTTACATGGGATCCATAGGGACCGATCCAGCTCCAGAAGTTCCCTCCTGTGCTCCAGGGAGGGGGGATCTCCTTGTGCAATTTTTAAACTTCAGGATTTGATCCTTCCGCTTAGAGATTGGGATCCTGAGTTACATGGGATCCATATTCCTTAGCATTATATTTGAGGGTTCATAGCGAATTGAATTGAGGTTCCACCAATGTGGGATCAAGACTCCCTTGGTGGCAGACTCCATATACCAAATTTCTCTCTCAATATACCAAATACCAAATTTCTCCATCTATACATCACTGTGGAAACCCTAGCTCGAAATGACATACGCTGCTGTTCTTCTTGGGCCCTCATCTCTCTGCCTTCCCTTCAGCGTGCTACCCAAGTCTCCCACCCATTTCAACACATCTCTCTCTCCCTCTCTCCATGCAATTTGTTAGTAGCTTCTTGGGCTCTTCAATTCCTATCAGCCTGCAACCCAACGCTGCCTGCTCTTATAAACAAATACCCCATCTCCCTTCTATCCCTCTCTCTCTCTCTCTCTCTCTCTCTCTCTCTCTCTCTCTCTCTCTTATTAATATTTCTTAATAATCATCTATTTCCTTTGGTTTAGGCTTTTGTTCCCTTATTTTTGGCCCTAGGAATTTTGATTTTTTTAATGAATGATGAGATGCATTGGACTCTGAGCCATTTTCGCTTGCAAATTGTTATAAATGCGTTTGCCTAGAAAGCATTATTTGACCATAGCAGGCAATCAACAACCACCAAGAGCTGCTATAAAACAGCAACACCAAAACTGAAATTAACTCAAATAGGAGGGGTTTGAATTTTCACCAAAACTGGAATTGATTTGGATTTTGATCCTATACATAGTTTTGGACTTGGATTTGGATCTGGATCCTCATGTTTAGGATCCATCGGATCCGGATCCAGAACTGGGTGGATCCAGACCCGATCTGAAACATTCTGAGTCCTACTAGATTAGTATGAAATGTGGAGTAATTTTGTTAGTGGAATCAAAAGGCTTAGCTGATCAAATAAATTGGCATGCACATTGGTGTCTTTGAAATTCGGCTTGTGATTTGGCTGTAGTGCCAGTTTAGAATATCTTGCAATGTTTTTTGCCTTAAATGGTGGCATACTTTGAAAGGAGAAATCTTTAAAATGAATTATTGGATTTTACATATGAATACAGTCTTGTAGCAGTTAGTCATATGAGATTTGTAGGCAGGATATTTTGTCAGGACAACGCATATTAGATAATCCTTGTAACTATTAATGAATTGGATTTAATTAGTAGGGGTTTTCCTTTGGGTCATGTCGTGCATGTTAGTAAAAATCTGACCAAATATATTTATGTATGTTACTTAAATGGTGAATGCAAAGGAGACATACCCCCCTACCTAATTGATGCCAAATGTGTAAAGAGGAAGAAAACATCGACCACCTATTCCTCCAACGTTGTTTCACTTCTGAAATCTGGGCATGGGCCCTAAGCCTCTTCGAGCAGAGTTGGGTCACCATGCTCAAACACCCATGTTTGCCAGAAACACTCTGCCCACCCTGCCGAGTCTTGACTGAGACTGGAAAGACATCATTTAGTCAAGCCGCCTCTATTGACAAGGCCTTCTCACTGGATCCTGCTGGAGGCAAATATGATCAAGTTGGAATTTCCATGGAAGCTCCCTTGGCAAGATTGGTTTGGAAGGGGTGACATTTTCAGGAAACATAACTGGCCTAAAGCTGTGCGATTGAAATTAGGGTTAGTTATACTGGTAAGGGGAGACAGCTGAAACATCATCAATTGGGTCAAACTTCTAGCCTGACTAAGAACCTATTTTTGATGAAATATCCCAACTCTGCATAGTCCTGAATGTTTTCTCTAGGATGCTTGGAGGGAGGCTGACACTGTTGCGCACTCCCTTGCCAAGATGGTCCCACAAGATTTGCACCTCATTATCTGGAGACCCTCTTCCTAAGTAGTTCTCCAGCAGCTCCGAAGTTTTGTAGAAACCTCTCTAACATTATTGTGACCACTAACAATTTTGTAATATCCTGTGTCTATGACAGGGTTTTACCCATACTAGTACAAAGCTACTTCATCAAAATAATTAGCATGTGAAATCTTGCACTATTTTGTGAGCAGCTTAGCTTATCAATTATCATACATTCTTAATCTCCAATTCTTTTAGATTTCTGGTAGTATTTGTAATTAGACCAGTGAAATCATATGTTAATTTTCATTTGCTTTTTTTTTTGGGGCAGGTTACTGAGGCTCTTGCACAAGCTGGGCTTGAGTCTTCGAATCTTATTGTCGGTATCGATTTTACAAAAAGCAATGAGTGGACAGGTTTGGTGACATCTTTTTTGTGTAATGGTATTGTCCATGTATGAGGTATGAAAGTCATAACTCCATGTATGATGAGAAAAACAATGGCTTTATGTGATTGGAATCAGGTAGAAGATCATTTAATGGCCGGTGCTTACATCATATTGGGGATACTTCCAACCCTTACGAGCAAGCAATTTCTATTATTGGACGAACTTTGTCTGCCTTTGACGAGGATAACTTGATTCCCTGTTTTGGGTTTGGAGATGGTTAGGCTCCCTTTGAAGAGATCATGTTGTTAGTAGGTAAATGTGGTTGTGAGATGAAGTTATGGTACTGATGTATGATTGTTTCGTCTTATGATAGCGTCAACACATGATCAAGAAGTCTTCAGTTTCTATCCTGATGAGAAGCTTTGTTGTGGTTTTGAGGAAGCACTTAGTCGGTACAGGGAGATAGTTCCATACCTCAAGCTTGCTGGTTGTTTCACTGCCTATGCTGCTGCTTTCATCTGTCTTGAAGCAGTTCACTGCTTGTGCTGCTGCTTTCATCTGTCTTTGACTTTATGTGAACTTATCTTTTTTTTGTTCACTTTGTGTTGCAGGGCCAACTTCTTTTGCCCCAATTATTGAAGCAGCGATAAGCATTGTAGAGAGCAGTGGTGGTCAGTACCATGTTCTGTTGATAATTGCTGATGGACAGGCAAGAACAATTTTAAAAATTACATTTCTTGACTGAATAACTCCGATTTATGAAGCTCATAAAAATGAAACAAAAATCAATTGTATGAATGGGTTATATATTGATACGTGTAGTGGAAGTCCTTTTATTCATCATGTTAATTATTACACACTTAATATTTCACATATTCTGATGAACGTGTTCTGTTGTTTCTTTAATTGGGATTCATTACGCTGTCGGCGACAAACTCTAATCCCTTTTTTCATCATGTTTAATTTTTGCATATTTAATATTTCATGTATTGTGATGATAGTGTTCTGTTGTTAGTTTAGCTAGCATTCATTAATCTCTAGCCCTATACCCTAATCACTACAGAGGCCCAACCCAATGAAGGACTCATTTCATTTGTATTTAGTGACGATGATTCCTTGAGAATCATGGAGCCTTACCTGAATGGGAATATTCCATACTTGGCTTATATCATAGCTACCTGAATCGTTCACTCCCAGTGGCAATTCTAGTTCAGAATCTTGCTCCAGCACTCGGAACAAAGGATCTTCATGGAATCTCTCTCCCTCTGTCTCTCTCTCTCTAATTTAGGTTCCTCGCTTCCATTACTTAGGAATCTTGATTCTGAGTTATTTGTGATTCAGATTTCACAATATCAAATCCCAGGCTTCCTAGGTGCACTGGACGATGATCCAAATGCAAGCATCTAGAGTTAAACCTCATTCCTATTTCTATTTATAGGCTAATCCAAAATCAATTTCTTACTTTTATAAATTTATTATTTATTAATCAAATAATTTTACTTTATTTATTCAACGGAAAAGGATGGCATGTCTAGGCACTGTAGTTAACCTCGATTCTAGTACCTAGGGACCTGGTGATGACCTTGATTACAGTGCTAGTAAGCACGTTTATTGGACAGTCGAGGGCATCAATGCCATTACTAGGGTAACCTTGGCTAAGGCCGCTCAGTTACATTGATTCAAATACAAAGGGATTCTTAGTTAATTTTTTACATGGTCTCAAATTGTTGGGAGTGTGATTCACAAAAGGTTGCCATCTCTATTCTCAAAGGGTTTGGATCTAGATCCCTAACATATGAATTCTAGAAACGAAGTTTCATACTATAGGGATCCTCTATCCTATCGCGATCTCTAGGTTTTGATTCCCAAATCACTCTAGCACTGCTCCCCTTTGCAACAACTATGGTTCAGATTTATGCTTCCTGCCTAATATGCAACTTTACTTTGGCAGGGTTAGTGCTTCAGTGATTTTCAATTAAAACCATTTTATCTGGTCTTACCTGAATTCATGCCAAATGGGGCAAACTATCATGCATATGGCCTCAAAACGTTAAGGAACTACAAACAAGTCTGAAAAGATAATTTGTTTTTATATGAATAGGTTATAAATATGTAATTATCTGTAGTGACAACAGCACCAGGGTGTTTTATATCATTTTTTTATTTCTATTTTACTGATATGACATGGTGAATTATACTTAGTTTGCTGCTTGGTATACCAAAATTTATCATTGTTTGTATACCTAGCCCAGCTTCCTTACTTGCTTAAGTAAGAGTGTTCCATTAAAATTAAAGGCCTAGGGCTGTAAGAAGGATGATTATCCAATAGTTTTCTGTCACTGCCTTATGTCCAACATTTAACTATCCCAGGTTACAAGAAGTGTTAACACAGATCATGGCCAATTAAGCCCACAGGAGCAGCAAACAGTTGATGCAATTGTGAAAGCGAGGTGTGCTTAACACTATGTTTTGTCTGGTAAGTTTATCGGTTTTCATACTTATTGCTGAATGTTATTTCTTGCAGTGACTATCCATTGTCAATAGTGTTGGTTGGAGTTGGTGATGGACCTTGGGACATGATGCGACAATTTGATGATAACATCCCCTCTCGGGCTTTTGATAATTTCCAGGTTAGAAATGAGAATCATTGTTCTTACACTTTATATGCTGGCTGTCATATATATATATATATATATATATATATATATATATGAGTAATGATGCTATAGGACCCTTCCCCCCACATGTATATAGGACCTCAAAGGATTATCATTAAAGTTGGCACGAATCTCTAGAAAAAGTTATCACATGGGTGTGGGACTTGACTTTTTTATAGATTCTTGCCAAATTTAATGTTGATCCTTTGCGGTCCTGCACCCATGGGTGGGGGGGGGGGGGGTCCTATAGGATCATTCCTCTCTCTCTCTCTCTCTTTCTCTCTCTCTCTCTCTCTCTCTCTCTCTCTATATATATATATATATATATATATATATATATAAGGGAAAAGATGCAGTACGCAAACGCCTACGGCTCATATTGAATCTGGGCCGATCTGATGCTCACGGATGTCCAATAGTGTTTGAATTTTAAATTTTTTTCTATAAATTCAAATCATTTGAAAATTTAGGCCTGTGTTTTTCTCATCAAGGCGTACCTAATAAAAATATATAAAAAATAATTCATGAAATTTTTTTTGACCAAAATACCTCCCGAAACTTTTCGAGGGCATTTGGTCAATTTATTTTATGTAAATTTTTTTTTTGATATTTTTTGTAGATTCGCCTATTTTTTAATAACACACTTCTTAAATTTCAAGTGATTTGGATTTGTAGAAAAAAAATTTAAAATTAAAAAACTATCAATCTTGGCCATTCGCGTATGGTCGTCTCCCTATATATATATATATATATATATATATATAGGGAAAAGTTTAAATAGAGCCGAGGCTCTAAACAATCAAATTTGAGCCTTCCTCAAAACTTTCACTAGAAGCGGTTGTTTTGATGCCAAAATATCTTCAAATTGATCATCTCAACTTCAAGATGCATGGACATGAGAAAAAAATGGATTTCAAGTTTTGGAAATAGTGTATTTTCTAAAGCATTTTTGGACCATCAATTTTCAAGTTTTCATAGATCTGTCGATTACACTATTTTTTAAGCTTTAAACTTTATAAATAAAGATAAAAATATATTTTAAGGCTATCGCAAATATTTTCAGTATTGAAGCCATATTTCTCGATACTATTTGAAGGTAGGCTCTAATTTGATTGTTTAGAGCCTAGGCTCTATACAAACCGCACCCATATATATAAAATCATTGGGTGGGTGATCTTCCTTGTAAAAATTAGTTCTAGTATGAATTTTCTGCTCTCTATGTGCAGTTTGTGAATTTCACAGAAATTATGTCAAAAAATGTGCCGTCATTGAGAAAGGAGACAGAATTCGCGCTTGCAGCATTGATGGAAATTCCTTCACAATACAAAGCAACATTAGAGCTCAATATCTTGGGGTATGATTGCACAGTTCTATTATGCAGTAACTTAAAAGAAAAGGTCCACGTATTTGATTGAGTTTTTTATATGGAACAATTCATTGTTTTGTTGTTCTTTTGAACTGTTTTGAATAAATCGAAGCTTGGGGTTAATTGTCAAATATGTCTTTATTCTCAAGCAGTCGCCGAAGAGGGAGGGCTCCTGAAAGGGTTTGTCTCCCCCCCCCTATTGACAATTATGGTGGAGCTTCTTTACCCTCGAAGAACTCGCGGGCTGCTAGTTTTCAACAGAGTACTAGTTTCCATCAAAGCACATCATCCAATCATGGATACGACACTAGTATGAGCTCGGCTCCACCTGCTAGTGCTGCTTGGGATAACCAGGTATGTATTATCATGATAGATGGGCGAGGAGGGATGTGAGAGAGAGAGAGAGAGAGACTGTTCAAATTATCTATTTGTAAAAGTCCCTAATTATTGCAGTGCTGGAAGTATATATATCGGAAAAGATTCTATAGGCCAAGCAAGCGAACTATAGCTACAATATGAGCAAAGCGGCCAAAGCACCTACATTATTGACATGCACACACACACAGCAAATGCTTAGACTGAGCAGTTCCTACTTTTGTTTCCTCTCTTGTTTTTTTTTTTAAATATCTTGACTTACTTTCTTAATCTAAAATAGTTGATTGGCTGGAAATTGATATGGGCTAATATTGGTGTCTGTGAGGCTTCTCCTTATCAATCTATGACTTGGTCAGGATACCATTGTCATTACCCTTGATACCTCATAACCTTCATTTTTGTCTTATTTGAAACAGTCTTGCCCCATTTGCCTCACCAATAACAAAAACATGGCTTTTGGGTGTGGTCATCAGGTGAGTTAAAGCCTCTTTACTTGAAAGTTTAGTTTCTTTTCCTGCTTCATTAATGCCAGGTAAAAGTGACAAGCATACGTTGCAGACTTGCTGTGATTGTGGACAAGACCTTCAATTGTGTCCCATTTGCCGCAGTCACATAGATACCAGAATAAAGCTCTACTAGAGGTCCGGCCACTCATTTCCTCTATGAGCACATTGTGCAAGATGCAGACTCGGAAAGATATCAATGTGGCTTTTCCATTCATCTTCTTGACCTGTGGTTTAAACATATCATGTAAATCGCAGACGAATTCAATGCAAGTGGGTTGCGAGTGGGTTGCTGATGAACCATCAACCTGAAATTCTTGCTTCTCTGGTAGGGAATGTGTCAATCAGCTGGAGCAGGATGAAATAATAACCTCAGGGTTGTTTATATCGAGAATGGTACCCGTGTGTTCTTTTCTTTACCCCTTTTGCTTTCATTTCATCTATTGGTTCTTTCGTGTCCCTTTGCCTTCGGGTAAATTATTTTTCCCTTAATTTTCCTGGGGATGAATCGGTAAAACAATTTTTGGGAAACTTGGGGATGCTTTTGGTTTTTTTGCATTTGCTTTTACTCTGATTTATGTATACATATTTTTTTCATTGGAAGTTCTTTTTTGGGTGATTATGGGACTTTTGGCTTTCGACTTTGTTCTTTCTAGGATCAGCATTTGCTAAACCATGGAAACTTGTGCGTGTTTGTTGTTGATATGTTCATACAATTGGATATATTTTTTAATCTAATTGATAACAGATAAAATGTAGTCAGGTGGGTTATCTCTGCTCCACTCGGTGTTTGGACCCGACTGGCCATTTAATCCATGATGGGGTTGGCCCTGTTGAAATTGGTTAGGCCAGCTGTTGAACCGGTCAAGCAGTTTCTGAAATATCCATATATCTAAGACAATTGTTTGACAATCATGAAAAGAGTATTAGGATTTGGGTTTCACAATTATGATGATCAAACTTTTTTGGCTTAGGGTTGTGTACGACAACCTCCAATCTGATATGACGCTTTTTGTGCTGGAAAATAGTAGATTTAGATTTTATTCTGAAGGTGACAAAATAAACAACATGGGGATAAAATTTCAATCTATATGAGATAATTGAATAAAATGGGGTGAAGGAAATAGAGTGAAAATACAATTTAAGTTTCTGGGGGGTCACTATTTGGGTTATAAAAATGGTGGAATGGGTTAAAAATTGGAGTTTGGCCAAAATTCAAGAAAATCTAAAACTAGTTGGTCGCAAGATAAAGAGCGAAACCAAGTAAAGAAATCAAGTTCTTTGGTTTGAAGTTAATGATCATGTTGAAAGTGGTGTAGGAGGATAGGCTGAAAAGTTATAAGCAGGATGAATCAAAGAACTCTTGAAAGATCAGAAGAAACTATGTTTGAAAATTTAAAATGCATGTAATGAGATTATTTACTTTTGATATAAAGTGGTTACAATCATTAACAATCTTTTTTTGGAAAAAACATCGAGTGGTTGAGGATGATGTGTGGGCATATAGTTTAAAAGAAAATTTTTTGAATGTTGTGATGTGTTTCAATTTATTGGATTTCATATAAAAATGTTGGTAACCTTGTACAAAGCATAAAAGGTGCGGTTTGTATAGAGACGAGGCTTTAAATGATCAAAGTAAGTGCACTTTCAAATAGTGTTTAGAATGTGGTTTTTGTAATGAAATATTTGTAATAGCTTTAAAATATATTTTCACTTTTAATTCTTAAATTTAAAGCTTAAAAAATGGTGTAGATTGAGTAAAATTATGAAAAATTGAAAATCTTGAAAATTGACAGTCCAAAAAATGTGTTACATGATGCACTATTTTCAAAACTTGAAATTTATTTATTTTATTATTATTATGTATCATGTCCATGCTTTTTGATGCTAAGATGATCAATTTGAGGATATTTGGGCATCAAAACAACCTCTTCTAGTGCACTTTTTGAGGTGGGCTCTAATTTTACTGTTCAGAGCTTCAGCTCTATATAAATTTGTTCCAAACATATATGGTCTCGTAATATACAATCCCATAATAAAATAGATTGGGGTTAGTTTAACTAGGGTAATTACGCACTAATTTTTTTAATTGGGGTTAATAACTAGTTTTAACCAGGTCAGATCGGGCATCAAAACAACCTCTACTGGTGCAATTTTTAAGGTGGTCTCTAATTTGATTGTTTAGAGCCTTAGCTCTGTATAAACATTTTCCAAACATAAACGGTCTCATAGTTTACCGAAAAAAAAAACAAACTTTAATTGGGGTTAATAACTAGTTTTAACCAGGACCATGGTATTTTTATGTTTGATGACGGTCTATCGAGTCCCATCTTGTTACACTGAGACTGAGGTAGAATGGACCCACCAACGGAGGGAGACTGAGGTAGAATGGAACCCCACCGTAGTGCAACTTGACACTAACGATGAGGTTTTAGTTTTCATCCTTGTGTAGTTATGAGGACTCTGATATCCTTTGTCTTTTCTATCTAGGAAATTGATCAAAAATACCAATGAGGGTTGAATTATTTAACATTTTATTCATTTGCAACTTTTTCAAGTCATGATCACGTATTTTTTTTATGTGTATTTTAAAATTAAATTCAAAAGATATAAATAGAGTTGTAAACATTTCACGGGCATTTAGATAAATTTCCCGTGTAAAATGGAAGAGAAGGATTGGTTGCCTTTGACCGTTGCAAGAAAATAATTGCACGAGGCTAAGAAGCACACTCTTTTGCAAAAGTGTTTCGTTTCTTTTTTTTCTTTTTTTCTATAAATGTCATTTAAAGAGAACTAGTTGAATTAAGGAAAGGTGGCGACGCTATTTCAACTCAATTTTTTTATTTTTTATTTGTTGCTATTAACCTCGTGTAACCTAATCAATTTATGAATGATTTTTTGTTATTAACCTCCTCTAACCTAATCAATTTATGAATGATAAACAATTGACAACATTATTGTACCATAACTGAGGATGATACTTCTTTGGTATTAAATAAAAATAAGCAATATCATAATCAACAACTTGGTAATAGTCAGCCCTATATGATTAAGACGTTGTGTGCTTTCTTTTGAAGAGAAATGTAAATATCCTCTCTCTCTCTTACTTTATGCGTGCTCTCTCTCTTTCTCTATGTACTCTCTATTCAGTGGAAATATCTCTTACAACCTCTATTCTCTCTCTCTTCCCTTATGATTTATTTACTTTTTAAGTTGGACTTAATACTCATGTTAATAATCTCCTAAATATGGGAGCAATGAGATCTTTATCTATTTTGTTGATATGGTAAATATGGAAGCAATATTTGATAAGTGCCTCCCTCGTCATTAAATTTATTGAAAATAATGCATACTTTCTCTCTCTCTCTTTTATGTGTACTCTCTCTCTTTCTTATAATCTCATAAATATGGGAGCAATGAGATCTTTATCTATTTTATTGATATGGTAAATATAGGAGCAATGAGATCCTTCTCTATTTTGTTGATATGGTAAGTATCTCTCTAACTCTATCTTCCTTTATGCGTACTCTCTCTCTGTCTTTCTCTCTCTCTCTTTCTTTAATTATGGGAATGTCTCCTACAATCTCTATAGAATTAAGGTATCTTTTTATTTTTGTAGGCATTCTACCTTCCAATACTTTTAGCATCACACGTATAATCCAATTACTATTTTTTCTTGCTTCTACTCTATCAGTAAAAAGGTAAATATTTTAAAAACTAAACTACCTTTCCTCTCCCATACCCTACCCATTAAACCTGTCTCTCTCTACATGTTGTATCTCTCTCTACCCAATATCAATAGCTCTCTACCCACCCTCTCTCTTTCTTTACCCCCCCTCTCTCTCTTTCCGCCCAATATTAGTCTCTCTCTCTCTCATTGAAAAAATATTGCCTGGCACAAAAGTGTGTTGGACTGGCTTCTGAAAATCTAAGAGCCTTGTGAGTGTGTCGGACGGAAGCAAAAACAAAAAAGTGGTTTGACACAAAAGTGTGCCAGACCGGCTTCTGGAATTCCAGAAGCCTCATGGCTGGTCCAGTACACAAAAGATTTTGGTTTGGCACAAAAGTGTGCCGGACCGTCTATGAGGCTTCTGGAATTCCAAAAGCAGAAGCCAGTCTAGCACACTTTTGTGCCGGAACGTTTTTTTTTTTTGTTTCAGTGTGACACAAAAGTGTATCAAACCGGTCATGAGGCTTTTGGATTTCCAAAAACCAAAGGCCATTCCGGCATATGTTTGTGCCGGACTGCATTTTTTCAAAGCGAGAGAGAGACTACATGTTTTCAAAGAGAGAGAGAGAGAGAGAGAATTAACAAGTAGGGTAAAGGAGGGGAATGGTAAGTCAGTTTTTAAAACAATGACATTTTTTTACTAGGGGGTAAAAACAAGAGAAAACAATAACTGAGTTATGGGCGTGATACGAAAAGCATTGGGTAGAATAACTACAAAGTTTATTTGGTTGGGGGGGATATATCTATAATATTTCCTAATTGTTTTGTCAGACGGTGTATGTTGCTTGTTTTTTCTCATATTTCATATCTCAATCTTATCTCTCGCTCTCTTTCTTTTGGAAAAGTATATAAAGAGACAATTTATTTTTAATACAAAGAGGTTACAATCACTATTATTCATTATATTTTAAATTAGGTGGTTCTGAGTTTGTTATTCACTAGACTCAAAGTTTAAAAAAAAAAATTCTCAAACTTTGTGACAGACCCCGTATCAACATCAAATTTGAGTTCTAATGGCTCGAATCATTTGTAACAAACATAAATTGTTCTTGGTATAGAACCCCTCTCTCTTAAGCCTTAAACTTCATTGGTTATGCGCTTGGCAAGCAAACCGTCATAGAAAATAGTAATTGCCAGTGGGATGGAGAAATGGTTTTAGTTTTGAGACTTGTTTCATTGCAACAAAAGAAAGATAATGTGGACACTATCAATGTGGTTGTGTTCATGCATCAATTTATTAATGCGTGGAGAGAATGAAGAATGAGAACAGAATTTTGCTTTCTTTGTGACTTCTCAGTAGAAGCCCTTCACTTGGACGCAACCCAATTCATTTGCTTTCAAGTTTTATCCCAAAATAGGTTCATAACAGTTGAAACCTCTTTAATGAAGATGTCACACATACTTATTGAAGATGACCCAAATACTTATTCAAGATAAAGTATGTACAATGAAGACGCCCAGTATGGGGAAAGAGAGAAGAAAAGAAGAGAGAGAGAGCTCTTTAGTGCGAAAACTGAAAGCATTTGCAAGAAGCAAGCAAAGCAAAAAGAAACGTATGTAGTGGGAGTAGTTGGGCAATTCTCTCTCACCACTCAGTAATAAATGGTAGAGTGATATATGTACGGACCTTAAAATTTAAAAAAATATATAAGTTGTTTATTTATATACAAAAATTATATACAAAATCCATTAACCCATTTTTTACTTTTTTCAATATTATCCTTTGGTCAAC
Organism: Amborella trichopoda; assembly: GCF_054954075.1. NCBI lineage: Eukaryota > Viridiplantae > Streptophyta > Magnoliopsida > Amborellales > Amborellaceae > Amborella > Amborella trichopoda. The sequence goes on along the minus strand of NC_142341.1, from coordinate 43,206,099 downwards.
CTGATTTTTAATTTTAAATTTTTTTTTGTTCGTAGTGCAGTACCCCAAGCTTCAAAACACGGCCCTACTGATGAAAAATTTAAATAAAAAAAAATTAAAATTCAAGTTGATAGAGGGGCAGGTTCGAAAAATAAAAAAAAATAGATTGACCGATTTCCTTTTTGTAATTTTTGAATGTAAGTGAAACATTTTCGTATTTTACCTAAAATTTTAAAGGAAATCAGGCTCATCTAAAGGGTAACGAGGAAAGCAATACTTGCTTTCTAGAAGGATGAAAAAAAAAACAGAAAAAGGGGGAGAAAATGCATGGAGAGTTTGGTGCCCATTTTGTCTCTCATCGAGGACGCGTTTGCATGAATCACCGGGAGTGGCACTGCGCATAATAAGACCACCATCAATAAATCCCATTTAATTTACTTGTACCCCTAACTTGCATGAACCCTTCACCCTTCTTCATCTATATAATCTCCCTCCTCTCACCATCCATCTCTATCCAGATAGAGAGAGAGAGAAAGAGATTGATTCACCTTAAAAACTAGAGAGAGAGATTGTTTCACCTTAAGAAGTAGAGAGAGATCCTTATAAACTCAGTTTTCGCTCTCTATTTCTATTCTCTCCCTTGAGAATTAATCAGAATGAGGTGCATCGCTGGTTTGATAGTTTTCACGGCAATGGTGATTGCTTCAAGCCTTGAATGGGTGGTCGCTATAGGAGGAGGAAAGGCAGGGACATGGGAGCTCCTCTTAAACAACGCGGGGGTGGTGGCCATGCACATGACCCTCACACACCACAACACAGTGATCATCTTCGACCAGACCGAAGCCGGCCCCTCCGGCCTGCCATGCACCGCTGCCTCTTCGGACAAAGCCGACTGCTGGGTCCACTCTATCGAATATGACATTGCCACCAACACCTTCCGCCCCCTCACCCTCCACACCGACACCTGGTGCTCGTCGGGCTCCTTTCTGAGCGATGGAACCCTACTCCAGACTGGAGGCAATGGTAGTGGGAGCCGCAGGATTCGTAAATTCCAGCCTTGCTCCGATAAGCAGTGCAATTGGGTCGAACTCGAAGACCAGTACCTGTCGGCTGAGCGGTGGTACGCTTCGAACCAGGCCCTCCCTGAGAAAGACCGAGCTATTGTCATCGGAGGTCAATATAACCAATCGTATGAGTTCGTACCCAAGTCGAATCCGGATGAGGGGGTGTTCGACCTCCCATTCTTGAAGGACACCAAGGGCGACAATCTTTACCCCTTCATCCAGCTCTCCTCGGATGGGAACCTGTTCATCTTCGCTAACAGGGATTCTATCCTCTTCGATTACAAGCGTAACAAGGTGATCAGGAAGTTCCCGAAGCTCCCGGGGACTGGTGCGAGGAACTACCCGAGCACAGGCTCATCGGTGATGCTCCCACTAGACCATGCCGATGGCTTCCGACGAGTCGAGGTCATGGTGTGTGGTGGAGGCGTTAATGGGTCATACAGAGAAGCCAGGAAAAATAAGGTTTTCAGGGTCGGGCAGAGCACCTGTGGTCGGATGGTGATCACAGACGAAGAACCCAAGTGGGCAATGGAGAAGATGCCTCAACCCCGGCTCATGAATGACATGATACTGCTCCCCACGGGCCATGTTCTCGTTATCAATGGTGCGAGTCGAGGCTCTGCGGGGTGGGAGTTAGCCACGAGCCCTTTGACGAAACCTTTCCTTTATAAGCCTGATGCGATCGCGGGGCGCCGGTTCTCATCCGCAAAGGGCACTGCCATTGCTCGAATGTACCACTCATCTGCTATTCTGTTGCCTGATGGGCGAATATTGGTAGCAGGGAGCAACCCTCATGCTCATTACAGGTTTACAGGGGTTAGCTTCCCCACAGAGCTCAGGGTGCAAGCATACACACCTTACTACATGGATCCCTTTTTCGACGATCGAAGGGCCATGAACTTGACCATTGATGGTGGCGCAGGCGTTGTCTATCGCGAGAGGTTCGGGATCGAGTTTTGGATGGGAAGAAGACCAGGCGTAATGGAGTTTCATGCGTATGCACCACCTTTCGCAACACACTCGACCTCGATGAACCAGAGGATGCTGAAGCTGGAATGTGCGAGTCTGGTTAGAGAGATGAGTGGGTTTGTAAGGGCTATGCTGGTTGCTCCTCCATCTCCCATTGTTGCTCCTTCTGGTTATTACTTGCTCTCAGTTGTTAATGGGGGGTTTCCCAGTAAAGCACAGTGGGTTAGGTTTATCCATGGCTCTAATGCATGAGCAAAACCACAGTCATAATGGTTTGTGTTTTAAGGGAATGCAGTAGAATTATAATTTTTGCACTTAGTGTATTGAAAGGGTGGTCACTTCTGTAATGGAATCCTAAACCGACCCATGTCTTTGCTTATATTTTATCAATCAAATGAAAAAGGAGAAAATGTTTCTGTTGTTGTCCCCCATAAGACCAAACCTGAATCCTTTCCATTATTTGTATCTTTTCTAACCAAGGTTCGCCATCCCGGTTCGCCGGTGCCTAAGATTAATTCACAATTTTAATCAATAAATTATTTTAAAATTAATTAAAGAACATTAAAATTATTGTTTATAATGTATAATTATTTTACTATACATATAAGAACAAATCTAAAATGTCTTATAATATCATCAAATTTAAAAATTATTATTTACAACTAAAAGAAAAATAATATATTGCATAATTTATAGTATAAATAAATAAATAAATAAAATACAAGATTTGGTTATCAATATATAACTATTAATTATAATATTATAGTAAACATGATTACAAAATTATGAGAAAATGTTTCCATATCATATGATTAAAATTTAAAATAAAACCACCAATAAATTCTAATGTTACGATATTATATAAATTCAAAAAAAATTACCCAAAAAAAATGAAAAATAAATATTTCAAAATAAAAAAAATCCTATCGGCAATATGTACGATAGCTACAAAAAAATAAAAAATAAAATAAAATATTGTAATAAAACCTATCGAAAAAACCATTTTACAAATAAATAACAAAAAAAATTATATGGTCTTTTTTTAATTTGACACGTTAATTAATTTACTTAATAAAAAAAATATGTTGATGTGGTTCGACACGTTAATTTAGAACATGACGTGCTCATTAATATGCCACACTAGAATTTAAATTAGAGGACATGCACATTTAATATGGCATGCTTCAAAAACATGCTCGTTTAATTGACAAGCATACAATTTTAATATGGCAGGCATGCTTCAAAAACATACTTTAAATGGCACCAAATCGTAGACACTGGATGCTAAGGTGGTTAACTGGACCGCTCTAAAGAGACACAAAAATTAGTCCCACATCAACAATTTTTGGAAAGCTTAGTTGGTATAAAATGTAGGTTACTACCCTAATATATGTGAGTTTGATGCGTGGAGGAACCTTGACTCATGAGCTCACGAGCGTAAGCGTACGTTTATACGCAACTTGTATTTTAATGAGCTCCAGTAACTGACGTCATTAATTCATAACCGATGTCATCATTTCGATTTTTGAACAAAACCGGTGACCCGTGACGTCAACTCGACGATTCACTGTAGCGACTCGGCGGTCCAAGAATCCAGTGACCCATGACGTCAACTTGGCGATTCATTGGAGCGACTCGGCTGTTGTTCTCTAGAACCGGGCGATTCGGCTATTGTTCTCTAGGACCGGGCGACCATGCGTATTTCAGTAAAATCGACATTGGATGATCGATTTAATAAAATCGACTCTGGATGACCGATTCCTATGTCGATGGTGACCCATGACGTCAACTCGGCAATGAGCTCTAGTAACTGATGTTATCAATTCAATTGTTGGACAAAACCGGTGACCCGTGGTGTAAACTCAATGATTCACTGTAGCGACTCGGCGATCCAAGAATCCAGTGACCCATGACGTCAACTTGGCAATTCACTGTAGCAACTCGGCTGTTGTTTTCTAAAACGGGGCGACTCGGGTGTTGTTCTCTAGAACCAGGCAACTATGTGTATTTCAGTAAAATCGACACTGGATGACCGATTCAGTAAAATCGACACTGGATGACCGATTCTCGTGTCGACGGTGACCCGTGACGTCAACTCGACAATGAGCTCCAGTAACCGACGTCGTTAATTCATAACCGATGTCATCAATTCGATTCTTGGACAAAACCGGAGATGTCAACTCAGCGATTCACTGTAGCGACTCGGCGGTCCAAGAATCCGATGACCCATGGCGTCAACTCAGTGATTCATTGTAGCGATGCAGTTGTTGTTCCCTAGAACCTGGGGACTATGCATAAATTCCCGTGTTGACGGTGACCAATGAGTCAACTCTGCAATTCACTATAGCGACTCAGTTAAATCGATACGGGATGACCGATTCCAGTGTCGACGGTGACCCATGACGTCAACTCGGCAATTCACTGTAGCGACTCGGCTGTTGTTCTCTAGAACCGGGCGACTATGCGTATTTCAGTAAAATCGACACGGGATGACCGATTCCCGTGTCGATTCTGATGAGTCCGTTGTGACTCGCCCTTTTTTAAAACACTGGTGGATAGGATCGACGATCCGATTGAGAGAACCGGGCAAAAAAATTTAAAAAAGATAGGATCGGAGATCCAGTTGAGAAAACCGGGCAAAAAAATTTTAAAAAGTTGATACAAATAAAAAAATTGAAAAAATAATAAAATATAAGGATGTACCGGATTAGTCGGTTCCCTGACTAAACTAGCCGGTTCATAGAGGAATTGGTTGGTTTCCAAATATATGTTGCAATGCTTAAAAAAATTGGATTGATGATGTGGATCGACCACCTTGAATGGATCTGGCGGAGAGATGTCTCCCTTGGAGAGGCCTTTCGATAGATTACGCAATTCTTTGGGGCCTTGTTTGGATGGCCTAGGGATAGGTTTCTTATGGAATTGGCTTCTCTAGGAATTTATCTATCCTTGGGATAAGAGTGTACGCTATTTGGATGACACTTGCAACAAAAATGAATATCCAATGTTCATGTCCACTGTTTGCATGGCCTAAAAGACGTGTATGTTATAAATTCATTACTACCATTTTTTGTTTTTTGTCCCTTCATTAAGTTTGAGTTTTAGCAATTGACTTCTGAACTTTCATTCCAATCTTCCGTATTGTTTCTTAACTATGATGAAATGCTTATTCTGCATTTTCCTTTCCAATATTACCTTTAGGAATTTTACATCCTAAAGTTTCATTGACCTCAATCAATTGGAAATGTCTTAAATCTTTATTTTTATTTTTAATCTTATTAAAAGTGTCCCAAATGGTAAGAATCAAAGGATTGTGACATTCTCCATATTTAGCAATTGTGTTTAGGGCAAAGATTTTTGAGTTTTATTATGAATGAAGCATTAGAAATTACCTATTTTTAAACAAAATAATTTCTAATAAATTTTTTCGTGCGGACTAACGAGCAGCAAAAGCTGAAGCAGCCACTTCTCGGAGGGAGAGTAAGATTTCATCCCTTCTTTCTCTCAATATGGGATACTTGCGCTTCTTAATCAAGATAAAATTTTCAATGCTAGAGAAGACAACCTCAAGATTCTAATTTTTTGCCATTATTGAAAAATAATCCCTACGATTGCCTGAAATTATTGTTACGCAATCCACTTTTCCTCAAAATTAAGTGACAAAATGCTAAAATACTTTAGATTCCAATATTCATTTTACACAATGAATCATCAAATTAATAGCCACTAACAACGAAAGAGAAGAAGAGAAACAATCATTTTCGTCCCTTGAATTCCAAAATAGATAGTTGTAAGAGTGTCATTGAATAGACACAATTTCAAAAAAAATATTTTCGGACTCCTTGACTCACTCAAAGTCATCCAATTTGACATCTAATAAGTGGGAATAATTGTGATCTTCATGTATAAAGGATAAATGATTTTTTTATAGACAATGCCTTTTGTAAAAATAAAGACCTATGTGATCTTTTACCGAAAAATACATTTTTATTTTATTTATTTTTTTTCACCCCTTTCTATTGGCAAAAGATAACTTACAGGTGATCTTTATTACAATAAGATAAATTTCAAAATAAAATCAACATAACAATAAAACCAAGATCTTAACAACTTGATGCCATTGAAACAACTATGCACTATGCTTGAGAATAAAAGATAAAATTGCAAGAAAGAAAAAGAAGAGTACCGGAGATTACCTCAACCGGGCTTATTACACCCGATACCGAGTCACCACCATCCGATGGTGCGGGATCAATAATCAACCTTCAATCTTAACCGGGAAAGCAAGTTTAGGCCAAACTACACTAATAGAACATTGACCCTTTATCACAAACTCAAATCCTAGGGAATTCTCTTAGCAACCTAGTTTGAGATAGATGGATTATCTTTTTGCCAAATCCTAAAACCTCTAGCTATAAATCCATAGAGAGAATAACTCCATAACCTAAACCCTTAGGTTCTTTCACAATGTAGGAGAGAGAGAGAGAGATCAAAGTTGAAAGAGTGGTGCGTGCCCCTTTTGGCTTTCATGAGAGAAAAGTTTTTCTCAAGAGAAAGAGAAATTCTAAGTGGGGTGTGCCCTTTTATGAGATATGAGAGAGAAATATAAGAATTAGGTACAAAAAATAAGGTGTAGAGATATTTGGGTAGAGACAATCTTTTTTTATAGGTTTTGACTAAGATTAGGGTTTTTTAGGGTTTTCCTTGGCTTGCCTCTTCTTGTGAGATTGAATATGAATCATTGATCTTAGGTGACTTGTGGGGTAAGAGATTTAAGATATCTATTCTATAGATGGGCCAACAACGTTATGAAAGGTGCATGAACTTTTATCCCCATTTCCTAAACTATGTTCATATCAATAAAAATTAAATAAATTAAATCTAATCAAAATATTGTGCATATCATAAAACAATACAAGTCTATTCAATCTTTCCACAAAATCCTTCAAAGATATATCAATTCAATATTTAGCAATATCTTCTAACTATATGGCCACATGTCATATCACAAAAAAGTAGGAAAGAGAATAAGGGTGGGCGTGCCACCCAAGGGAAGCACTCATGTGCCCCATCTTCTAGAAATATGGTGGGCCCATGTGCACAATAGGCCCCCATAATATTTTTATATACTTAAAATTAATAAAAAAAAATTGAAATATTATTTGAATATTTAAACTATTGTAAAATAAATATCTTTAATTTTATAAATCCAGAAATTATAAATAAAATATCCAGGGGTTCATAAAAATTCAAATAATAATCTTAAAATAATTTTCATCATAAAACAAATACAATTAAATTAATTTGATGGGAAAATAATCTATATGGTTTAGGAATCAATAATCATGGGGCACTCCAAGTTCAACTGTGGACTACAGACCACACTTGTTTTATCAGACCGACCAAGTGTTTCCCATGGCCCACAGTCCAAGTAGAGGCTCATTACCAGGTCACCAAAGTCCGACCGATGAGCCAAGGAGTCGCAATCCTAGTTTGTGGATTTCAGGTCATCCCTTAGAGATGAGTCAATGTCACCTAGACCTGATGCGACCACAGCTCCTATGGTGTATAGGGGTATCTCTCGCACATACATACGTTTCACCCTAAAAGGTGAATTTCTAACTTTTCTGAACGATCTATCGATATGCATGCCGTGTGATGACACATGGATGAGGCTTTGGCCCCCATCTCTGTAGGCTACCATCACGCACAAGGGTCACATAGTTCCTCGGTTCACTCATTCAAGCTTATTCTCCGACCTCATGAAGGGCTAACCCAATAGAACCCTTCTCAGTTTGTTCTTTATGCCCAGGTAACATGGGTTTTTCCCAACTAACTCGCCTAGATCGTCAAGCACAGTCCGGTATCGGCAAATACTATTTGCTTAATATGGTCCACGAGGGACCACACTCCCACTGAGTTCATATTCCAATATATCAATTCATTTTACAAGCACTCATAAGGCGTTTAAAGGCCACAAAAACCCAACATCTTCCACTTGGTTATTGAAGGCCTTACATTCTCTCTTTTTCACGTTATCTCATTACCATCTCTCTCTCCCAATTACAATCTCTATCAAGCATTTTTACTTATTCTCTCAATACATTAATCTTGACTTTCATCATCAATCCTTTCACAAAGGATTTATAGAGGCAACACATTTTTCTCTTTGCTGCTCAAATCTCATCTCAAAAGTAATCGTAGCTCATCTTTCAGATCGCATCGTGAATCATGGACCTGTTGTCGCAGAAGACCATCACATACCCTCATCGCATGGGGTCGTATGTGCATGGGCTAAAAAAGTGTTTTTCAAATAAACTGCTTCTTTTTGTAGCCATACAACCAGCACCACACATTTAGGTTCCATGGGGTGAATAACATTATAGTATGTTGTTCTATCTAGCATGTCAAATACTAGCAGGTGCTCCCACTGAAATATTTAGTTTATCGGTATCTCGATCTTTCTCAATATCATCTCATTTCTCAAGTGATAAAAATATGGTTTTATATACTTGGAGTTTTTATGGAATCATGGCTCCTTTGACACGCATATCGCAGCCGTGCTGTTGCGAAAAATTTTTACTGCCTCATAACGCAAGAGGTGAAAGTCAAGTCGATTAAGAAATTTTTTAATTCATACAACCTTCTTGATCACCAAACAGCATGCCACGTACTCTGCCTCCATGGTAGACAATTTCCTCACATCTTGTTTCTTTGATTTCCAAGAAACTGCATCCACTCCAAGCAAGAACACATATCCAGATATAGACTTTGCATCATCTGGATCCGTGAGATAGCTTGCACCTGTATATCTGAATATCCAAGCAGTTAAAAAAAAAAAAGTGGGACTGTAGCAGCTCCCACTCAATTATTGCACATACAACATATACATTTTTTTAAAATACCTTTATGCTTTGATCCATGTTTCTAGTTATTTAGAAACATCGATTACCTAGGACTTTGAACCGAATGGAATGTTGTAGGAATGCCATCATGCTAGGCTTCCTTGACACATGTTGTATTGATTAGATAACTTGGTTTGTATGAATATACTACTAAGTTGTCTAGTATGGTTGAACCTTTGTAGTTCATGAAGGTTTTTGCATATTGTGAAACTAAAGGGTATTGAATTACATATTGCATGAGACTTGATATACTACCTCATGATATATGCATAAGAATGAAATCCTTCATTTTGATATTGGCATCACTCCCAAATCGCAAGCCTACTCACTATAACTCTTAAAAGACCTGTAGAGCATTGAGGTGGGATTTAGTATATCGAATTTTAGCTTCAAAGGCCGTAGGTGTTGGAGAGCTTATTGTAGTCTACTGCATAGAGTACATACTAATGGCTCCCCAATTCTCGCCGACAATTGTTCTCCACTTTGATCCTTCAAAAATGGGGTCAAATGATAATCACATGGATTGAAATTTGGAAGGTTTTCACAAAATTTTGAGTAAAATCCTATCAAGTTTCACTGCAATGGAGATCTCCCAGTTGGTCCCTCTTTTTGAAGTGACTTCCTGTGGGCACTGTCAACACCTTACCGATGCTTTTTGCTTTTGTATGGGGTGGTAGAATGGTTGCCCAAATTCCTGTTTTATTCTCAAGAGAGCTTTATTTGCATTTGTTTCAGGATAATTTCAAATCCTGCCTCATTTTGAGGATGTTTGATGTGCATATAATAGTTTTCTCTGGTTTCCAGAGGTTTGACTCACCATAGTAGATGTGCTGCCCTAGATGTCCATCTTTGTTTAAAGAGTGTGGTTTCTATAGGGTTGCACCCTTAAACGGTCTAATTAAGGCGCCTCTAAATTCTATCATAAATGTAGTTTTAATATAAAAAAATTTTAGGATGGCTTGAGAATCTATTTTCACCTCTAATTATAAAATGTCAAACTCTAAAAATGGTTCAAACCAAGTAGGTCTATAAATATATGAAAATCTAAAAAATGGATGGTCCAGATAATATATTGCAAAATACACAATTTCGCGGTCTTGAAATCTTTTTTTCATTTCATATTTATGCTTCTCAATGTCTAGATGATCAATTAGAGGGTTTTCCAACATCTAAATAATCCTTTATGATGGATTTTTGAGTTTCAACCTTATATAAATTTTTTCCTTGTTTAAATTTTTTCCTTGTTTAAATGATCAATTAAATGTTTACATGTGTATAAATCTTTATGATGGCTTGATCCTTTTTTGGGTCATCTTGGCTTTGGACAGAACGATGCTTCAACTTTTAAACCTAAGTCTTGAATAGATTTCGAGCCTGCCTTCAGATCTTTTATGGCAATATACTGAAAGGAGAGAGAGAGAGAGAGAGAGGATGGTTTTTTTTGTTGGGGTGGGGTGGAGTGGGAGGGGGAGGGGGAGGGGGAGGGGGAGGGGGATGGTTGGGAGAGACTCCAAAATGAAAGTTTAAATTTTTCGCTCGAAATTGAAATATTGGAAAAAGAGGTACATACACTTATTCAATACATAGATAGAGGAAAATAGAGGGGCAATTAGTTAAGGGAAAGCTTTCTATGTTTCGCCTACAACATAGAAGTTCTATCCTCCCTCTTATCTAACTCTCCATTTTTGAATGGAGGGTTAAGATTGCCCCAATCACAATGTCACGTCTCTACACTGTTTTATTTTTAATTTTTTTTTCTATAAACTATTTTCATACCAAATTTTGGATGTCTATTCCTCTATTAAACTCGTACTAACGAAAAATATAAAAAAAAATATTTTCAATAAAATAAATAACCAAAATACCTCTGACAGATTCAAGGGGTAGTTTGGTTATTAATTTTTATTGAAAAAGTATTGTTAATATTTTTTATAGGTGCACCCAAATGAGAAGATGGCATGTACCAAATTTCATATTCATAAAAATTATATTAAAAAAACGAAAAATAAAATACTTTGAAATGTCAAATATAAGATTACACTATGAGTGGCTCTCTTGATAAAAAATGAATGGCTGGATGGTAGGTGCAGGATATAACTTCTATGTTGTAGGGCAAACATAGAAAGCTTTCCTATTAGTTAAATTAGTTAAATAAAAAGACGTTAACGATAGAAAATTTCATACGGAGAAAATAAGAACGTGACCTTTAAATTTCTCTTCACAGTTACTTTTTCGTTCAAATTTCCTAAAATCTCTTTTCTAGCTCCCACTCTAAACTCTCATCCCCCATTATCTCTTTACTTAATAATTTCTTTGATTTTTTCTATATCAAGTGATAGAGTTTCTATAAAAGACTTTTTATGCTCATCCAAATTTTGATTCAAAAAATATGTAACCTATAATGGAGAAGAAATACGAGGGAGCCAAAAAATGAATGTTAATAATAAATTTTAAAAGGGCAGTAGATGCTTATTTTTAATGTTAAAATTATAGATTTTTTATGGTGCTTTAATATAAAAAGAAAAAATAAAATCGGCAAAAATCAACAAAAAAAGTAAATTATTATAAAAAAAATTTAATGACTTCAAAATGGAAATATAAATTTTTTTTATTTAAATGAAATTTTTATATTTGATTTTTCACATAAAATCTCAAAAAGAGCATCGCATGTGCCATTGGCCAGGAAGAATTCAACACTTATCATTGTGCTTGAAAAAGGCATCATGCCTATAGGGCCAAGAATTTTTTGGATTGGGTTTGGATTCACCCAAATCCTGGTTTGGATTCAAAAAGTATATACGATCCAAATCCGATCGGATCCAGATCCGAGTCCAAAAACTATTCATGGGATCTAGATCCGATGAGTTCCACAATCTGATCCAAAATGGGGACTAGGTTTTTAAAAGTTAAAAATATTATATACATTATATGTATGAATTAATAATTATATAGCACACACAGACACACAATATTATATACTACTTTAGTTGTCAGTCCTAATAATGAAAATCAATAAATAAATAAATAAAAGCGATAAACAACTTACTTGGATCTGTCCTTAAATCATACGAGAGACTAAAGGTTCCATACCAAAACCTATAGATCAAGTCATCCGGTGACAAGCTACCTTGAGAGTCCTTTTAGTGAATCACATTCACCAATTTTTCATCATTATCGCTCTTTTAATTGAGGGTTAACCTCTTTTTATACAGAACAATCTTTTATAACTCTCATATTCATAATATATAAGAGTTGAGATCCAAGTATAATTCCTGCCTTAATTCCCTTAAGTGCAGCCAATTATGATTAACAAGTTGTCACCAAACTGTTAATCCTATATAATGAGTTAACCTGTAATTAGTGTACTAATGAATTACATAATAGGATGTCATCCAAGCATTTTTACAATTTGATAAAAGATATTTAAAAATTAAATAATTTTGTACAACTATAATATAGAAAAAAACAAGGAAAAATATCTCCATACCCATTTTTAAGTTTTATATCTCAATAGACTTAAGATTTCAAAACATATCTTGGGTCATAAAAATTCTAAGGTTTATATCTTTTAACCATTTAAGCTAACTTTATCCCCTTTAAACCTATTTTTTTGCCCAAACAAATATAAAAAAGACATTTCCTTGCTAAACACTATCATTTCTCTCTCTTCAAGTGATTTTCCCCTAAATCTCTCACTACCTTTTTTCCCACTGTCTCTCCCCCTATGTCTCTCACTCTCTCTCTCTCTCTCTCCCCCTCCCCCCCCCCCCCCCCCGTTATAAAAACAAAGAGGGTGAATGTTGGAGACATAAATTTGGGGGGAATATGTCACGTAAAGAGAGGACGAGTTTAGAATGAGCATGTCTGTTTTATATTTGTTTAAGCTAAACAAATAGTTAAAAGTGGGTAAAGTTAGTCAGGGAGTTATGAGAAATATTTTGAATATTTAGGTCTATCGAGATATGAAAACAAAAAATAGAGGATACAAGGATATTTATCAAAAAAAACAATTCTTACAAAGAATCCAAACACATCATAGGGTTTTTCCTCCAGTGCAACATCATATAAAAAAACTCCAAAATGGATCTTAGTATATGGCATTGCCTCATGTCAACCGCATGAGAATTCACATATACTATACAATATGGCTTTTGTACCATTATTGAAAAATAAATTCCCGGATAAAAGGGCCTGATACGCCATATTTCTCACATCTTCCACTCGGCCTAAAGGCTTTTTAACTTCTTGTACATGGCATTACCTCACGCTTTTTACATGGGATTTTCATATACCCAGCCTGAAAGCTCTTTGACATCTTGTAAATGGCATTGCCTCATGTTTTTCACATGGGATTTTCATATACCCACGAATATGATTTTATGAACTATTATTAGATTTTCATTTAGACTTATCTCAGTCCCATAGCTGCTATATGTTTCTAAAAATTTTCCCGACTCAGAGTCATAGTCAATGGATCTGCAATCATCTCATTTGAAGGTATATAATCAACTGTTATATCTCTATATTCCACTACATCTCAAATATGGTAGTACTTCCTATGAATGTGATTGGATTTTGAGTTTATTTTTTAATCCTTGAGAACGACAATGGCTGCTTGATTAACACATAACATGTTTATAGACCCATTTTCAATGCATTCCAACTTTAAATCCATATGAGGAAATTTCTCAACAAAATAGCCTGTTGTGATCCTAAACTGCAAACCACATATTCTGCTTCCATGGTTGATAAAGCAACACAATCTTAGTTTTTACTGCACCATGATATAGTACATCCACCAAGTATGAAAATGAAACCCGAAGTGGATTTACTATCATCATAGTCACCACTCCAATCTGCATCATAGTAACCCTGAGGCCTAAGGGAAGAACCTTGATAGTGCAACTTGTATTTCTTTGTTCCTTGGATATATCTTAATATCCTTTTTACTGCTTGCCAATGTATCATTCTGCGGTTTCTTTGATATCTGCTAACAAGTCCAACATCAAAACATAGATCTGGCCTAGTACATGACACAGCATAATTAATACACCCAATTGCTTAAGCATATGGAATATTTCTCATATCATCATTATCATTAGTAGGACATAAATCAATGGATAATTTAACTGCTTTATCAACAGGGGTGGAGACCGGCTTGCATAAATCGATTCTAAACTTCTTAAGAACATATTCTAAATAATGCTCTTGAGATAATTTGAGCATCCTTTCTTATCTATCTCTTGTAATTTCAATTCCTAAAACATATGCAACCCCCAGATTTTTCATTTCAAAATTATCTTTCAATCATGATTTTGTTTCATTAATCATATTTATGTCATTTCCAGCAATCAAAATATCATCCACATAAAGACAATATCACTATCTTACTCCAACTAATCTTAATATAAATACAATAATCACTTTCATTAGAAACAAAATCAAGTTTCATAATTGTATCATGAAATTTTAAATACCATTGTTTAGAAGATTGCTTCAATCCATATAGTGATTTAATTAGTTTGCACACTTTATTTTATTTGCCTTTAACAATATATCTTTCAGGTTGTAACATGTATATCTCTTTATTTAAATTTTGATTGAGAAATACAGTTTTTACATCCATTTAAAATAATTCTAAATCAAGGTTAACCACAATAAACATCAAAATTCTAACATAAGGAAATCTTACTATTGGAGAAAAAGTATCAACAAAATCTATACCTTCCTTTTGGTTATACCTTTTAGCAACAAATCGTGCTTTATATTTATCTATACTACCAACAACCTTGAGTTTTCTTTTTAATATCCATATGCAATCAATGGGTTTTATACAATCAATGAGTTTTCTCCCACTAAGAAAATCTACCAACTCCCGTACATGTTTTTAGTTATAGAATCCATTTCTTCATTCATAGCATTATTCCAAAAATTCAATTCATCAGAATTAATGGCTTCTTTATAATTTGAAGGTTCAAGAATATCTTGACAAGCAAAGTTAGAGTATTGGTCTAAAGTGTCCATGCAAATAAAACTCTGATATGGTTCTAAATGATATGGAGCTCTTCTGTTCCTAAAACTTCTCTTAGGTTCATTGCCATCTACATTAGTAAGTTCAAATATATCATTCCCACTATCTATGTAGTTATAGTTATCAAGGCTTTCTAAATTAAGTTCAAAAAATTTTATGTTTTCATTTACTCCTTTGTTATTGTCTAATTCATGTATATCTATAAGAGAAAGTTTGCATTTTTTTATATGTTCTTCTAAGAAATGTGCATCTTTAGATTTAACTAAAGATTTGGTCTCATGGTTATAAAACCTATAACCCTTAGAAGCATCAGAGTAACTTATGAATGAGCATTTTCTAGTAAGCATTACAACCCCAAATTTTTAAATGTTCCAATCGAGGTTTACATCCAGTCCATAACTCATAAGGTGTTTTCTCTACGGATTTTGGGGGAACTCGGCATAAAATATACATAGCAATATGTAATGCTTCACCCCAAAAAATTAAGAACAAGTTAGCATGACTCATCATTGATCGCACCATTCCATAAGAGTTCAGTTACGCCTTTCAGCAACATCATTTTGTTGGGGTGTGTGGGGCATGGTCTTATGGTGTATTATCTCTTTTTTTTACAAAAAAATATAAAACAAATTAGATCAATATTCCCCTCTTTGGTCCGTTCTAAGGATTTTAATTGTTTTATCTAATTGGTTTTCAACTTTTAAATTAAATTCTTTGAACATTTCAAGTGCATCAGATTTTCTACTAATCAGATAAATATAACCGAATCTCGAATAATCATCAATGAATCAAATAAAATACTCCATACCCCTATGTGTTTTTACATTAAGTGGACCGCAAATATCATAATATATAATAGACAATAAATCATAAGATCTAGCTGCTTTACCAAAGGGTTTTCTACTCATTTTACCAGATAAACATGGTTCACAATTTTTAAAATCTATATTCGTCATTTTAGGAATTAAATCATCATTAACAAGTCTAGAAATTCTATTTCTACTAATATGACCCAAACACATATGTCACAACCAAGAAGTTTCATCATCACACACATTCAAGTACGCAGTAGAAGATGAAATTTCATTTATTTTATCAAGTAAATACATATCTCATCAAGCTTTCCCCCATACAATGATTTGCCAATTAATCTCAATTAAAACTTTCCCATCCTTGAAACGAATTTCATATCCCTTAGCATCAAGCCTCTTGACTGACAGTAGTTACATCACATAGAAGGAGCATAAAGAGTATAAAAAAGGAGTCAGAAGTTCTCATTTGGGACGTCTAATTTATAAGTGTCAACACCCAATACATAAGACTTAAAATCATTGCCCATAGAGATGACATATTCTCCAACATTAAGCTTTTTAAGTTCCACAAAGCCCTATCTAGACATGGATACCCAATACATTATCTATTAAACAATCAACTACTACGTACAAGTAGTCACGACCTTGGTTAGGTCTCTTGGGTGCCCCTTTGTTCGGGCATTGAGATTTAAAGTGTCTCTTCTTCCCACAAATGAAACATATGCCCTTGGGTCCATTGTGCATAGGCTTTTTATTTTTATTTTCAACATTCTGCCTTTTAATATTTTTCCAATGTTTGTAAGGTGTTTTTTTGTTAGAGGATTCTCCATATCGGGGGTTTTGAGATTGAGCAATGTGAAGTGCATCAGCCCTCCTTGAAGATTCTACGATCCCCTTCAGATTTCAATTCAACATCAAGATTTTGAAGCCTAAGATTCTTGTGATTTAGAGATAAAGTAGTCACAACAGATTCCCAAGAATTAGGCAAACTATTATTATAGTTAAAACTTGTTGTTGATCATTCAAAGTATAACCCGCACTTATAAGTTGTTTGCTTAGCAAAATCATTTCCGAACATGTTCAACGACATAGTCATTTTCTTTCATCTTAAAAGAATAGAACTCTTCAGTTAATACTCTTAAATTACTCGTAGAAATCACCCCAAATTGTATTTCCAATTCATCATAAATATCTTTGATATTTTTAAATTCATCAAAACTTAATAATAATTCATCATCTATATTTCTGAAAATTATGTTCCTACACCTCTTATTTTCTTTTTCCCGATTAGCATAAGCTGATCTTCCTGCCCTATTGCTAACATCAATGGGCCCATTAGGAACTGTAGTTGAAATAATATGATCTAAGTTTTGATGCTCTAACATCAAGGCTAATATTCTTTTCCACGTATTATAATCCAGCCCATTGAGTCTTGCTATCTTCAATGCTAGTTTGAGATCCATCATGATAAAAAATATAGACCAAGAAAAAAAATTTAAACCTAGTTTATAGTTGCGATCTCGCTGGGCGATAGTATTGACTATCAAGAATAGAGCTCAAGAAAAATATGCAACAACCAGTGAATTGAAAAAGCCTCGATGTGAATCCAGCTCAATCAATAATTCTTCCAAACTCGGATCTCATCAGAACAAAAAAAATACCCACAATGCAAACAAACAGTAACATATAGGGTTCAAGTAGATAATTTTCTTTCTCTAGATTTGGGGAAAAATTACAAAAGAATGATAATAACAAGAAGGATGATCCCAAAATGGATTAAACAGTAGTGACAAGGAAAAAAATTATAGATTATGATGTCACCTGAGAAAGATGACTCTCTATTATATCAAAAAAGGGGAAAATACATTGAGCAAATAATAGGGTTTACAAGCTCTGTTTTGTAGTACTTCATAGCAACCAAAAATAAAAAGGGAAAGAGGCACATAGCCTTTAGGATGTGCAACCCATGATCCAAGAAGTAATTTGGGCAAGAAAACAGTCATGCCCGTTGAAGAAGAGAATGAAATAATTTTGGCAAGATACAGTCATGTTTGTTGAAGAAATAAAACAAGCAAATTTAGCAAGTGACAGCATGTCTGTTTTAGAAGACTATTTTTTGGCAAAAAATAGCCATATCCATTGAAATAGAAGACCATTTTTGGCAAAAAATAGCCACATCTGTTGAAAGACAAAAACGTCACAATTTATTTTATTTTATTTTATGATCAATTGCAATGAATGTTTGCAAAGAAAAGAAACAGACATTAGTTGAAAGAACAAAAAAAATATGTCGATGAAGTGCCAAAAAAAAAGAAAGAAAAGAAACCTATGGAACTTACCTTTCTGATTCCTCATCCTGCTCACAAGTCTTTGGATCTTCGGATTCAGATATATTACAAATTACAGAGGTGCGTCTTTGTAGGTGATCGGAGAGAAAATGGGGGCAGGAGGCTTTGCCTCAAGTTTTGGCAGAGATTTGTGGTCGAATCTTTGCTCAAAAACAACTTCCTCGTCGACGAAATTTTTTTTAGAGAGAGAGGAAAGAAGGATTCTTTCATGGGAGTTAAAGGATCGGAAGACTTATCCTTTTAAGTATAAAGGGCAGGTGAAAAATAAATAGACAAAAGTGCCCTTGAAAAGGATATGATTTTGAGCTATAATAACTTGTTGTGGGCAGTAAAGAGAAATTACTGGACAAGTGATTAAAAAAGAACAAAAAAATAGCCCCGATTTTATTATTATGATTATTATTATTATTATTGGCACAAAAAATTCCATGTGCATCGATCTTTATGATATATACCAAAAACAAATTAAAAAAACTATCCAATGTATTTGAAAGCCGATTTACAGCCTCGCTCTGATACCATTGTTAGTTCCAATAATGAAAATCAATAAATAAATAAATAAAAACGATAAACAACTTACTCGGATCTGTCATTAAATCACAAGAGAGACTTAAAGTTCCATACCAAAACCTATAAACCAAACCATCCGGTGACAGGCTACCTTGAGAATCCTCTAAGTGAATCACCTTCACCAATTTTCCATTATTATCACTCTCTTACTTGAGGGGCTAACCTCTTTTTATAGAAAATCATCTTTTGTAACTCTCATATTCATAGTCTATAGGAGTTGAGATCCATGTTTAACTCATGCCTTAATTCCCTTAAGTGCAGCCAATTAGAATTAATAAGTTGTCACCAAACTGTTAATCCTATATAATGAGCTAAACCTGTCATTAGTGCACTACTGACTCACATAATAAGATGTCATCTAAGCATTCTTACAATTTGATAAAAGATATTTAAAAATTAATTAATTTTATACATCTATAATATAGGAAAAACCAATTCTTACAAAGAATCCAAACACATCACTGGGTTTTCCCTTTAGTGACACTGAATTTTCCCTCAAGTGCAACATTCTATAAAAGCTCCTAAATGGATCTTAGTATATGGCATTGCCTCATGCCAACCACATGAGAGTTCACATATACTATACAATATAGCTTTTATACCATTATTGAAAAATAAATTTTCAAGATAAAAAAGACCGATAGGCCATATTTCCAATATTAATCCCAATTACATCTAAATATGTTCCACCTGTATCTGACTTTGATCCAAATAGTAATTTGGATCAAAATTTTAAATCTAGATTTAAATCTTGGATCCATACCCAAATCTAAATAGGATTCAAAATTGACGTTTCGAATTCAAACTTAGTAAATTCTTAGCCCCACGTGCCTTCTTAGGCCCACGTGCCTACACAGCAGCAATGCCATGCATGCTTTCACAATCGACTCAATGGCCCTTAGAATATGGAACAAATAGCATGTGTTGTGGACCCACTCCTTTGTGCTGATGGACTAGCAATGGACTCCATGATTGACCATGCTCCTTCTATGCATTACCATATAGATCATTCTATCATCTCCCTAATCACTAATGTAATTAGGATAAAAAAAAAAAGAATACAAACTTCAAAAGTAAATAAAAAGAGTAACATGAGAAATCAAGACAAAAAATAAACTTTTTCTCCCCGATCTAAACCATAAAATAGGAACTTTGGTAAAATAGGCTTCATTGGATTAAGAAATTTTGTAAAATGCATTCGTGGCCCTCTCTCTTAATTTTCAGTGTTTTTCTCTGGTGTATACAGCTATCCTCAATTAATGCAATTCTCGGAAAAAGATTAATGACGATGCTGATATGAAGGATGGGCAAGCGCTATTGGAAGAGACAAGCCGGTTTTAGAGCTTCAATTTAGTTAAACAAAATTGCGTTTTTTTTTTAGTAAATTTTAGAGAAAATTACATAAATATTTGTTATTATGGATTTATCAAATGGTTTTTGTTATTACATTCATGTCTGTTTTATACATTTTATAACGTAATTTTTTAAAAAAGACGATTTTACCTTTTTTCGGATGTTGAACAACCAAATTGAAGGTTTATGTCGATGTTCGACATAACCTTTGTATTCCTTGTGAAAATGGTTTCAGATGTTGGACGTCCAAAAATATCATATTTTCGGATGTTCAACATCCAACATCTAACATCCGAAAATATGACATTTTCGAATGTTGAACATCCGAAAATGATTTCGGATGTTGGACATCCGAAAATGTCATATTTTCGGATGTTCATCATCCGAAAATGACTACGAAATTTCAAAGACTTTCTGGAAATTCAAAGTTATATGACATTTTCAATGGTTTCGGATGTTGGACATCCAAAAATTTTATATTTTTAGATGTTCATCATCTGAAAATGACTGCGAAATTCCAGAGACTTTTTGGAAATTCAAAGTCATATTTTCGTATGTTGAATATCCGAAGTGGGAATGTGAACATTAAACTTTCGGCCTATTTTCGGATGTTAAACATCCGAAAAACCCTCCAATTCGGTTATTTAACATCCGAAAAAGGGTAAACTCGTCTTTTTAAAAAAATTCCCTATAAAAGGTAAAAAATGGACATACATGTAATAACAAAAACTATTTGGTACATCCAGTATAACGGATATATATATTAATTTTTTTAAATTTTATTTTAAAATTATTATTATTATTATTTTTTTTTTTAAAAAAAAAAAAAATCAAGTTTAATATATTTGATTAGCTATTTAATTAATTTTGATTGAACCAGACCCTTCATGATTTGATGAACGGTGTTATGAACTTCATATCATTGCTCTATGGAAAAGTGGCCAAACTAATTCTATTTGCATGATGGGATTCGTACTCAACTAGTTAAGATAAGTAAGGCTCAGGTGGTAATCCATGAGACGAAAATTATCTCAATGACAATAAGAAGAGAATGCAGGATCATGGCAAAATTTGGGATGCGATTGCATGCATCGTTCTGGCCCCTTTGATCATATTTTTATTTATTTATTTATTATAATCTATTGAATTATTAATGCATATTAAGATTTGGTTGTTACGAAATTTTAATTTTATTATTATTAACTTTATTTTTGAAGTTATGGGTAGGCATTTTATTTTTTTATTTAAGGTTAATGGTTAGAAATAGTCTAGGTTTTTGGTTTAGTTAATGAAGTTTGTTCTTTTCCAAGAGTCCATTTGTTTATCTTACAAAAAAGCTCTCTTTTAATTCGATACTAGTATTCGCACGTGCGTTGCACGTGTTTAAAGCACTATAAAATGAAATTAAATGATATTGATTCATATTATATTAAATAAAAACATATACATAAGGTTTATATTTTCATAAAAAGCTTGCAAAGAAAAGATTTTTTTATTTAATAAAGCACATTCCATGGAGTGAAAAAATAAATATTGGTATGTATAACTAAGTTAAGAGTCTCATTAAATACAAGAAGAAGAAAGATTGATATGCACTTAAGATACATGAAGTATAAATTTATTTTATAAATGTGCACCTAAGCTTGAACAATTGCGTGATTTTTTGAAATTTTTAGCACAATTTTGTAACTTTAGATAATATTTCTTATTTCAAGTTGTTTTCTTGATTTCTTTTAATGTTCTCTCTACCTATATTATCTCCGTCTCTCTGTCTACAAAAGATCACATCTTCTTCTCTCTTTGTCCCTCTTTCTTTCTTTTATCCTAAATTTTGCAACTACGGATAATATTTCTGATTTTGAGTTGTTCTCTTGATTTCTCCCTTCATCTCTCACATCTGTCACATATTTCACATTTAAATTTTTTCAATTTTTGCATGATTATTCTCTCTTTCTCTCTCCAATGGTGACCCCAAAGATTAGAACCCATGAGTTCTTTTTTATTTATCTTTTTTTTTCTGCATGATTACTCTCTCTCTCTCTCTTCAACGGTGACCCCAAAGATTAGAATCCATGAGTTCTCTTTTATTTATCTCTTTTTTGTTGTTTCTTATTTAATTTTTCCTCTCCCGTTTCCTTCAATGTTTCCAAGGTTACTTGAGAAACCTATGAGTTTCATAAATAAGATTTTATCATATTTCAACTAATTTATATAAAAATTACTAATCCAAGGAAATCAAATGCGAAAAGTATCATTTTTGTGGTAGCAAGTTAAGAAAGCGTAATAGTCATTTTCTTTACAAAAAATTAAAATATATCATGAGTACGAGAGAAAGTACTTAAAGGTAAAATTCATGTTTTTATTTGTATTTACATATGTATAAAAACAACACGAAATCAACGACCAAATATTAAATGGAGATCATACAATTCTTCAATTATCAAGGATAAAGAAAGGGCAAAATTACATACAGATCGTATTTCCCTAATACTATGGTCTGATCCATATTTTGCCTAAAGTTACATATAGATCACCCCCAAGGTGGCCGACTTTTTTTTTTTTTTTTTCCCCAATTTTGCATCCCTATCTGACATCATTGAACATGTCGAAAATTCACTATTTTTCTATTTGGTTTTCACGTTATATTTTCCGTAATTATCTATTTTCATATTAAATTTTTTTATTTTTAAAAATAAAAAATTATTCATTTTTTAATATATTGGCATCATGATTTTAAAAAGAATATATATATATATATATATATATATATATATATATATTAATTTTAAAATTTTCAATAGAGTGCTCTTTTTATTAGTTTATACAATGTATTAAAAATTTTATTAAAATTTTAGATAGATAATTGATGAGAATAAATGGGTGATTGCATGCCACCCCTTTTAATATTCTACTGTCTCTCATCTTATGTGCTATCCATGGCACACCTAAATTTTTCCGAATGGATAATTTTGTTAAATTTCCAGATTTGAGATTTAATATTTAACGTTATTGTTGTTAATACTGTTATTATGAATATTCATTATTTTTATATTTTAAATATTTATTATGAAATATCATCAACATCATTAATATTATTGATATATATTTATCATTATTGTTGTCGTTAATATTATTATTGTGGATATTCATTATTTTTATATTTTAAATATTTGTTATGAAAAAATCATCAACATCATTAATATTATTGATATTTCATTATAGTATGGGATTATAACATAAGAATATTATATTGTAGTAATACCGTGTTACATTATTATATTGTTGTTGCGATGTTATTAATATCATCAACATCATAGTATTCTTCTTTTATAATAACATTTATTGTAATATAATACTATCATACTATAAAAGTATCGTCATATAATATTATGTTACCATCTTATGTTATCTTAATATATTAATATCATACTAAGTTAATATTAGATATTGTGCATTTCTTATAATTCTTGTTAATATTATGATTCCATAGCAATATTAATAAAAGGACAGTATATTATTATGGGCAAGCTTTCTATGCTTCCTCTGCAGCATAAAACTTATATACTTCCTCTTATCCAACCATCCATTCTGAATGGAGGGCTAAGATTGCCCCAATCACAATGTCACCTCTCTACACTATTTTTATTTTTTATTTTTTTTCATAAACCATTTTTACACCAAATTTTGGACATCCAATCCTTTATTAAACTCGCCCTAATGAAAAATATAAAAAATATATTTCCAATAAAATAAAATGACCAAAATACCTTTGAAAATTTCAAGGGGTATTTTGGTTATTATATTTTATCAAAAAATTATTTTTACTATTTTTTATAGGTACACCCAAATGAGAAGATGGCCCATACCAAATTGCATATTCATAAAGTTTGTATAAAAAATACTAAAAATAAAATATTTTGAGACATCAGATCTAAGATCAAACGTTGAGTGGCTCTCTTGATCAAAATTGGACAGCTGGATGGTAGGGAAAGCATAGATCTTCTATGTTGTACGGTTATATGTTGTAGAAGAAATATAGATAAATTCCCCAATTATTATATAAATATTATAAGTATTATTAGTAGTCCTGTATAATAAATAAAAGGTTGATTATTTTTTGAAGGAACAAAAAGTAACTCACAATAATGTACCTTTGGCATTTAATAATCCTTTAATACCATGGAATCTTCACGACCAAAATTTGGGGTTGAAAAATATTGTCTAATATGATCCCTAGGAACATATTATGTTCTTAACCCAATATAAAATTGAAAAACTTTATAGTATTTAGTAAAGGAATCTAAAATTTAGATATATGTGATTACATGAATATTTAAAACAAAAAAATTAACTTTTTGATTTAAAAATTCAAAATAGAGTTTTTAGTTGATGGAACATACACATGAGGGTACGCAATCAAATGATATTTTATATATTTTAACACGTGACATGGAGATTAATCTGTGCCTCAAATGAAATTGTTTGATGGACACGTAATCACAAATCCATTTTAGTAGATTTATTGATGGGCAAGTGGGCGTGATGCTGATTATTCTTCTCATCCTGACCTAATATAGTTCTCTACATTTTCCATCCTAACGAAACTCCAAACTTGAAATGAATTTTATGCTTGCCACCCCTCTCGAACCTGCTCATGTTTTATATATATATAATATTTTATATTTTTTAAAAATTCATTTATTATATATAATTAATTTTATGCTTTTTAGAAGTCCATTTATTTTTATAATTAGAAGTGAGTCCATAGGAGTTTTATGGTGGAGGATTGAATTTTTGTTAATATGATAAGTGCGGATGCTGTTTGGTGGTCTTTAGTTGGTGGGTTCTTTTTTATAAGGAGGTGACGTCGTAGGAATAAATTAGGTTGTTAAAAAAGAAAGAAGTTTAGTTTGGAAAGGTAAGTCTAGAGAAATAAAGCCTTTATTTCTTCTTTTTGTGGAGGTGATTTTTGATGGGGGTAAAAAAAAAACGCTCGTGTACTAGACGTTTGGTTTCTCTTGGATGTGAACAAAGAACCTTTTTACATAACGTCTCGAGAAAGAGAAAGAGCGTGGTCATTTGTGTTTTTGTTTTTCTTTTTCTCTTGTGTTTGGGGGTGTGTGTCGAAAGATTCGAATCCGCATGTTTGATCTATCTTCTTGTTGGTTTTTTTTGTAAATTTTTGTTTCACTCTAAAACGTGCAATAAGGTGGTTGCACTCCTAAATGTCATGCAAAATTAATATGTATAAAAAAGTAAATTTACAGTGTTTAGGCATAGCATTGTGATTTAAACTACAAATTTTCTATAATATTTATCCTCATCTCATTGGTGGCTCAATGAAAAATATTACGTGGATTACACGACCATCTATCCGATTTATCTTTTAACAATAAATTAAAATATATCTGATAGTCCAACTGTTTAAGAGTTCGCTTGTTTATCAAAAAACATATAGAATATCAACTATTCTAAACTATATGTCCCACGAGATTTTTATATTGAAAATTTTACCAAAATGTACTTAAGATATTTTCAAAATTTCACCCATGTCTTTTATATTTACTATTAAAAGGAAAAAAAAAGTTCATATAAGATATCAAAGAATATAGAAGTAAGGTGCATCTCAAAAACCTAGCAGAAAAATTGTTTTTATTTTGGTAGAACCTCCAATTGACCACTTCAACCCTGAGATGTACGCATATGAAAAAGAAAAAAGAATTTTAATTTTTAATAATAGTGCATCTTGTAACATATAATCTCCGTATTTAAGATTTTTAAAGTGAATGTAGATATGCTTACTCTATAATTTTTTTTTGGAGGAACTAGATTTACAAGTCATCATAAAGGTTTTTTTTTTTTTTTTGGGCACTGATTCGTCATCTTCCAATCGAGTTCGAAAGTACACCTTGCCTTGGATGTTTAAGGTGGAGCTTTACAGAAACAGCACCTATATAGAAAAAAATAACCAAGATGCACCTGATCATGAGTTAGAATAGTTGAAAATAAGTAAGAAAAATTTAAAAGTGAGGTTTGTATAAAGTGTCCACGTTAGAAAAATAAGGCACATCTCTAAATTTCGCCTAGTGTGGAAAACTTTAAATGGCTTGAAAGCCCATGTTCAACCTTAATTCTAAAATTTAAAATTCTAAAAATGATGTAGATCGAGCAGATTTATAAACACTTGAAAATCTTTGAAAATAGAAAGTCTAGATAACTTCTTACCAAATACACCCTCTTTAGGACTTGAAATTTTTTTTCCTTATATCGATTCATCTCGAGATCGAGATGATCAATTGGAAGGTTTTCCAACTTTGAAACACTATCTTCTATTGGATTTTTGAAGTGCATCATACGTATGCAACCTTATATAAATCTTTTCGAAAATTTAATACTTAACCTAGTGTATCTTGATAAAGTCCACTTTCATAATTAACCGCCAATTCTTTCTTTAAGTTTAACTCGCACTATTTTTCCAAAGACAAAGAAAGAAGTCGAATCAAAAGTTGCAAAAGTTTATATAATGTTGACACGAGTGTAGGAAAAATCAGGCTGTCCAAATTCTAACCACATGGTTAGACCTGATCAGATTGGAATTGGCCACTAGCCAGTTTCGGTTTCGATCGGCTTTGGTGAATCGGCTGGGTCTTTCAAAAATAAATCACAAAAAAATATATGAAATTTCAAAAAATAAAGGATTTTGTTTATAATGCATTTTTAAATGCTTTTCATCATTTTGGCAGAGATTCAATATTGTTTTAGCCATTAATACTTATTTTTACATTTTTCCATCTCATTTAGAAAACTTAAAAAATACCCCTAGACACAAATGGATTCTTTAAAATCCATTGTTTCATTAATTTTCAACTTATATCCTTTGTTTAATCATGCTTTAAATATAATTTTCATATTTATTATTATTATTATTTTTTTTAACACTTTTTTTATCACTCGAGACTTGCCCGGTTAGACCGGGTGAACCACATCTGGCCCCATGTCCAATTAACCGTTTTAGTTCGATTTTTTCTACACTGGTTGACACTTGAAATGTAGAATTAATGTGCACCTCTAACATCCTTCAAAAAAAAAAAAAAGGTTTGTTTTGATGTTGGAAAAAAATCTAAGATCATCTTAACATCGAGCTGTATAGGATGTATAGATAAGAAAGAGAAAAAAAAAAGATTTCAAGTTCTAAAAATACATCTTACAACATAAATCTTAATCATTTATTTTTAGGATTTTCATATAGATCTGCTTCATTTGAACCATTTTTTAATATTATAATACTATAATTAAAGATAAAAATAAATAGAATTGTACACAAGGAATATCACAATTATTTATAGTCATTCAATGTAAAATCTGAAAGCTTGGGTGTATCACAAAATTCGAAAAATTTTATTTTGAAGTTTATATATGGTCAAAAGACTAAATGCGACCATCCAATTTTACATACAATGATTAAGATTAATTATGACCATTTTATACCACAGGTCTCATTGTATTTTTTTTCAAAATAAATATTCACATTTTAAAAATTTTTGATAACCAAAATTACATATCATGACAAAGTTTGAAAGTACTCCATAATTTATTTATTTAAAATTACATGTCGTGACAAAGTTTGAGAGTACTCATTAATTTAATTGTTTAAAATTGCAAGCTTATGCACACCACACCCTTAAAAGCCCAGAGGCTCGCTATCCGGATTTGTCGGTGCATGTATTTATGACGGGCTCCACTGTCGGATGTAACTCACAACGGACCTCACACCAAGCTGTCGTGAACGAAAGGAAAGACCAACACCAATTAATGCCCTCACCTGCGTCTGCTGCTTTAAAATCCACCACCTGCTCCCTCTACCACCCCCTGGCTCGCATTTATTCTCGATTCCAACCTCCATGTCCTTCAAAAACACACACAAGCTCCTGAAAAGAGGAGACAACCCTAACCCACCGTGTGGTGTTAGCAGTAAGAGAGAGAAGGACTGGGTTGGAGAGAGAGGCAATCCATTTTTCTTAGAGAGAGAAACAGGAGAAGAGAGAAAGAACAGATGGGAGAGCCATCTATTTTCTTTGAGAGAGGTTAGAGACATATAATAGTTGAGAGAGAGAGAGCATTCACAGTTCTTTGTGAGAGAGAGAGAGAGCTGAATAGCCTGCCCATCATTTTTCATGGAGAAAGAGAGGCATGGTGAAGAACAACTACATCTACTTGTCATTGAGTGCACCTGAAGATCCCCCACGTCCCCTTCTCCGACGGAGAGAGAGAGAGAGGGAAGCTGAGAGCCCGGCCGCGCTTGTCGGACAGAGAGAGAGAGAGAGAGAGATGTTAAAGATTCAAACCCACTTCTCCTACCAGAGGCTTCGCAACGTTGGGGCTGAACACGAAGACAAAGATCGACTTGGCCTGATCGATTATGGCTTCCTGAGGAGCCGGAGCTTCGTTAGAGTGAGAAAGTTGGGATCGAAGAGGAGGCTAAGGCTCAAAATCCCTAGCCTGAAGAGATTTCTAAGGAGAAGGGTTCGTGCCGTCTCTGGTTTTAGGGTTTCTGTGGCCAAAGCTGTGAAGAGGTTAATAGAGGGGAGAGCCCACATAGGAGATTTATTTGCCGGTAATTACATGTTTATGCAGGTTAGCCCTACACCTCTAAGCTTATATGACAAGTCTCTTGTCCCTAATCGCCATGCTCTTCAATATCCTCCTCTTCAAAAAGTGGCCTGAGAATATCTTCTTGTGCCTTTGGATCTATTCAAGTATGGTGATGATTTGTAAACTCCTGTTTCATCTCTTTTTAGATTGAGAGTTGGTAGATTGGACATTGGAGACAGATGAATAATAAATATATGTAATTGGGTTGTTTCTTTTGTTCTTTGGGGATGCCATGAAAGGGATATTACATGGAGGTTCATATATACACTAATTTAACATAAATTCGCCCCAAGCGTTGTTAAATTGTTTTAAAAAAATTGGGATTGTCAATTACTCTCATTTTTCCGAAATTACGAATATCATTTCTTATTTTTTTAAGTATTTGTTTTTTCAAAGTACCCATTCGATAATAAAAACGAGATTGTTTTTCAAAACTGCCCATACCATCCGGTGATTCAAATACCGGATGGCTTGAGTCCACAAGAACCTCTCTCCCGATGCATCTCGCGCCCCCTCCAGGAAAGAATCTCTCTCTAATTGAATATGTGGACGAACAAATTGGTGTGAGGCACAAATACTAATGAGAAGACAACCAATTTGAGGCCTTTGTCAATGAAAACGTCTCTGCATCCATCTTTGCAACAGGCATTGAGATCATCGCAAGGCTTCTCTCCTGTACAATCAGTCCATTAAACTCGACAAAATTTCCCATATCTTATCCCAATAGCTACCCAATTTTTTTAAAAAAGAAAAAAATAGAAACTCAAATTAAATTCTTCACAAAAAAAAAAAAAAAAGGAATATATACAAATATTTCCTGTATATGAACTAATAAATCCCCAAAATATTAACCATGAGAATAAGATGGGGCGCAGTTGGCATATGGACGCCTGTGTAGGTGTAAAGGTATGGTGCCCTTCAAATTTTATCATGGTATATAATTTTGATGTAAAATGTTATTAGGATTATCTCAAAATCTATTTTTATATCTAATTATAAAATTTTAAATTTTAAAAATGGTTAAAATCAAGTAATCTATGAACATATGAAAATCTTGAAAATGAATGGTGTAGATAATATGTTGTAAAATACATTATTTTTTAAACTTAAAATCTTTTTATTTTTCATAGTCATATATCTCGAAGTTGAGATAATCGATCAAAAGGCTTTTCAACATTAAAACAACCTTTTCCGATAGATTTTTGAGGGGCATTCATAATTCTACATTATAAAGTAGCATCCTCATATGAACTTTTTCCAAATAAGATTTACCCAAAAGATTAACCGTGGAAATAACGTGAGAGAGATGTCTTACTATTGCAGTTCTCTGCGACACAGGCTTGCTGCAAGCTGGCTGCTACGGACAAAATCAGGTATTAGCGACGCAGAGAGCAGTAAAAAAAAAAACCAAACATAAAAACAGGGACGGCGGAATTGGTTAGAGGGAGGAATGAGAGAAACGGAGTAAGAGGGGGAGGCGGTGGAGAGCGTAGAGGGCACATAGCAGGGGCTAAGGGGAGTTGCAGAGGAAGAGAGAGAGCTGCATATATATATATAACATCGGCAATTGTTAGGAGCTGTCCGGCATATAAAACACGATACATCATTGATAGCTTTTGGGGGAAAAAACCATAAGACACCTAATCGTAATTGACTTCCGAATGGTGTCCATACGTCTTTTTTTTTTTTTAATTTTAATTTGATTGAAAAATCTAATATTTCAAACATCAAATCATTTTACTATTATTATTATTCTTTTAATATTTTTGAGAAATAAGGATGGTAGTATTGGAAGTGGGGGACAATTTTGGCTATGTCCACTGTTTCCAACATTATGCTGCCCTAGAATTGGAGAGCTCGATATCGTACAAATGAACTAAAAACCAGACAGTTAAAAGACAGTATGATGTTGCAGACATGGTACAATTTTTGGACTAACGGGCAAATAAGGTAAAAGAGCGACCATACGGGCGTAATTCCAAGAACTCAAAGTCGCCTTCTATGTAAATATTGCATAAATAGACCTGCGCGTAATTCCCCTTTTACTTATGGCGCAAACGTGATTGTTTCCTTTTTTTTATTTTTTCCATTTTATTTATTTAATTTTTTGATAATTCAATAGTGATGACGATCTCCTACCCGTTTTTTAAATTATTAGTAGTTTTTTAATGGGTTAGGTGAAAATAAAAGCCTAAAAAACTTAACGCGACCCCAACTCCATTCTACAAAAATATATATATATATAAAAGTCAGTGGAGATTTGAGCTTTGTAAAGGGTAAGTAAATGGGAATTTGAGCCGCTACCCTTTGATGACAATGGAGTTCGGAAATTCTCTCTATCTTGAACCTAATAGCAAGTATTAGGTGGTTTCACGGGACCAATTTGTGCATTTGGTCTTGCTGGCAAAACTTGGAAATAATTTCTTTTCCAGCTCTTAAAGTTGGTCTTGGACAAGGAGGAACTGAGATGGAGCACATCTTGAGCTCTGATATGCTTTTTTTATCATACTGCTCATAGAGATCAACTAAGCAGATCAGATAGTTTGGTAATCAAATAAGTTGCCTAACATGGTGAGAGTTGGTGAGGGTGCATCATAAGTTTACATAAAAATATGGTATTTTTCCATCGGACTAAAATTTCATAGCCGAATCCCAATTAATTGAAAAACAAAATTATAATGATGATAAGTTTCTTCATAAGACCAAATGTCATGTCCTTACGAGATCATCACAATTTCTATTAGGACCAAATGCTGGGATGTCCTTACAAGATCATCATAAAAAAACAAGTTATGTATATATCTACCCAAAAAAAAAATTTGATGTACGAGCATGTGGAGGGCCGTAAATTCGACCCCCTGGTACTGATGGTTGTTTTTTTGTGTGGTAGTGTTTAGAAGGTCAAGACCAGTGTGTTGAGCCAGTCACTGACCGGATCTGGGTCGATCTGCCCAATTCATTGTCTCGGCTTGGTCCACTCAAGCAAATTAAAAAGCAAAAATAGAAAAGCTTAAAATGCTTAAGCCACGTTGCAGAACTTTAAATCATTCTAGAAACGAAAACATAATAATAATAAAAAAAATAAAAATAATTTAAAATGACTTGTGGGCGTATTAGGCCAAATCCGAAATGGGGAGAAAATCAGAACGGATACCTGGCAGTTCTGGTTCAACTCTGATGGTTATGAGTCGGACCACCATTTTTTTGGCACTTCTTTTAGCGTTTGTTATATAATAGCTTGCATTACAAAATTTAAGGACAAACTACTATTGAAAAAATAAAGATATTTACATGATCAAACCACACAAAATCATGGTCAAATCATCATTTAAATATAGAATACCACTTTTCAAATTTTATTTTCATGTGCCCCTTTAAGGAATACGTGAAAAAATGACCAAATTGAACACCATGAACAAGTAGAGGCATTTAGGTAATTTGGCAACACTTAAGTGGCCTGGACTAAATTAAATGAACCTTAGTTTAGGGTTACTACTCGAATAAGGGTTTGCAGAAGAAAAAAAGTGAGTTTCACGCTGGTATATGTGAAATTATAGGTCGTTTGGGAACCCTATATACCCCAAATCGAGTTTTTTCTAATACTTAGTTGCTGCTATAGGTGAAATTATGAGTCGTTTGAGAACCCTATATACCCCAAATCGAGTTTTTTCTATTACTTCTTTTTGTTGATTCTAGTATGTATATAAAAGCACTTGTTTGGCTGGCTGCATGAAGAACCCAAAATATACATAAGCTGGTACGTTACCCTGTTTGGCACCATGAAAACTAGTTTTTGGTTGTTTTATGCTAATGCAGTTTAGCCATTGATTATTAAAGTTGATGATTCTGTAGTAATACATGGCCAATTAAAACTATATTTTGGGAATAAGTTATCCATCATGAAATAAATAAATTAGACGGTTCAGATGATATTTTTTGAGATCTTAATAGGTCGAAATATGATTCTTTCTCTTGCTCTCACTCTCCCTCTTCTATGTACATGACCTGTATTACATCATATCCGGAGTACTGTATCTCATTAGATTGAAAAGAAGATTACGAAGTTACAAAATAAAAAGTTAAATACAATATCCCTTAGAAGAACTCGAAAAGTACACTTTGCATGGGTTTTGATCACAAGAACACAATCATATTATTCAAAATAAAATATTCCATGGCCGGCATTATACCAATCCCCGAAAACTCGATCCATGTGCTCCATAGAAGGTAGATCAACGTCGATCCACTTCCCTTCATCTTCATTAGCCTGAGCACATGCAATTTTAAAAAGATCAATTGTTGTCCTAGCACGTGGGGTTTTTAAAGTAACAATTGCTCATGTATTTGAAATTTCCCTGTACATACTTATCCCGACCAGACCCTCCAATTCTCCTAGAAACTGCATCAAAATGGAAACCAGGCTTTAGAAGGAGGTCTCTAACCCTCCTATACTTAAACTTCAAACATTTGACTTTGTTTTTTAGCTTATCTTTGTGAAATACGTGTCCATACTCCTCATTCATCATGCTGCATATTTCTATCCAATCCTTTTTTCGCAAGTCTGTAGCACCCATATTTACCATGCTCTCCAACAAATATTTGTCATGTTCGGGATTCCATTTGAAAATGCCTTTTTCTTCGCTATTTGAAAGATTAACGGAAACGTTAGCCATCGTGGTTTTAAAAATGATATACATGAAACTTGTTGAGACTACGAACATTTATTAGCATTCAGTATAATAAAAGCATTAATCTAGGCAACACAAAACTATTCGAATAGAAGTTTTCCTAATAAAAGCATTACAATATATTAAAGTGCATACACATAGATACAAATGTTCATATACCAACATAGTTTACATTATCCCCAAAAGAATCATTAACCTTATGCAAACATAGTCAAATGTTCTAAACACAATCACATATCATTTTCAATTGTTTCAATGCAAAGCTTTTGTTTGAAATCAAAGAAAATGCTGCTGATTTTTACATACAGCCAAAAATTGACAACATATCACATATAGCCAAAAATTGACAATGGAATTTTAGTTTTTCGGTCGTTACTGCTGATCAGCAGCTATTTGACAAGTTTTAACACTTTTATTGCTCAAATGCACCATCCAAAAGGATCATCAACATTCTGCAAAGCCTAATCAAATGTTCTAAAAACAATCATAGATCAGATTCTATTGTTTTCATGAAAAACTTTTATCAAAATCATAAAAAGAGAAGTTCACATACCACTACTTGAGCAAATGAATAAAGTGATTAGGTTATATTCAACCCTCACATACTTATAAGAAGTTCACATACCAATAAGAAGTTCACATACCATAGGGAACTCATAATTTACCTCATGAGCTGACTGAATGCTCCAAAAGAATCATAAAAAGAGAAGGCAAAAAAAAGATCAGGGTGGTTTACAATGGGTTCACTAGTACGAGGCTATCAATAGCCAGAGAGGGCAGAAAGACGAGATCAAAAGAATTTCTATCATGGTTATAAAAAGATAAGAAAGTCAGTCACAACATTGTATTCTTCGATGAGGGAGAGAACACTATCTTCTTCGATGTCAAAAAAAAATACATAAAAGCAAACAAGAAATTCCCCAAAAAAATAGCCATTGAACCCCAAAATTACGGAGCTCACTGATCAGCAGACACAACACTGTGTTTTTCGATGTGGAAGACAACATTGTCAAAACATAAAAAGAAAAAGAAAACAAGAAATCCCCAAAAAAAAAAGCCATTGACACCAAAATTACAGAGCTCACAGATCCTCGGACACAATAACGTGTTCTTCGATGAAGAAGACATTACCGATATCATCGATGTAAAAAAAAAAAAAAAACTCATACAAAATAAACAGAAAAAGCCCACAAAAAAATAGCCATTGACCGGCAAAATTACAGAGCTCACACATCATCAGACACAACATTGTGTTCTTCAAAGAGGAAGACATTATAGATTATCATAGTTCGTCAGATAATAAATTCCAAAAAAAACTATTAACTAAAATGCGACAACTCTCATGGTTACTCCAAAAACAGCCACAGATTACATAAATTGGCCAAAAAGCATCCATTAATAAACATATCTAAAAAATGATGGGAAAAGACTCTGAGATTGAAGAACCAACAAAACCCTAGCAAGAGAAATGGGTTTACAGGAAAAAAAAAAACGTCACAAGCTACCGTTTTTTTTTTCCATTTTATGGAAAGAAATTCAATACACTCCTAAAAAACCATAACTGGATCTCTGATGCTCCAAAACGTGGATATAAATATCTTAAATTTGTTTATTCAAGGGTCCCAAACGACCCATTAGGGTACAACAAATATTTTGCTCGAACTACTTAATTCATCATCAATGATGATAATACCACTTTGTGTTCCAACTTAGGAACACAAAAGAAAGATTTTCAATAAAAAAAGAAAGTTCAACATTCCTAAAACCTGAGCAAGCAGATGTATTACCTTTATAGTTTATACACTTTGGCTACTTATTTCGAGCATAATGACATAAATTTAAATAGATGTTCAATTTTAGAACCCCTAAACAAGAGATTTTAGTATGAAATATAGGTTCCTCGTTCTGAAGCTTGAACAATAAGAGGTATTTTTATTATTTGTCTTGGGCCATTTAAATGGGGTAAAATTACCGAAATGAACCTTCTTCTGTAGGGTTGCTAATCATGAACATGGGCAAGTTAAATGAGAAGATTTTACCTCATTAATGATTTTTAAAGTGATTTAACCATTTAAGTGATTTTACAATATAAATGGGTAGGTTTTAGGTACGTCTAATAACACACTCATTTTAGCGGGTCCTCTCTTCTAAAATCTATAAAAGTCTATAGGTCTATCATTTTAACTACCACAACCATGAATATGGAGGAGAGAGATCTTTGAGCTATACCCTTTCTTTTGCACTACCTGTTTCAATTCTTCCAGGCCTGTTTGACAACTGAAAATAAGTATATGAGCTGTAAATTGAAAGTTTCTGAAGAATTGTAAATTGGAAGTTTCTGAAAAAGTTCATCGTTTCTGTGTTGGGTGTACTTGGCATACGGATGCATCCATAGCTGTAGAGGTAAGGTGCACCTTCAAATTTTATGATGGTACATACTTTTGATGTAAAGTGTTCTTAGGATTATCTCAAAATCTATTTTTATATCTAATTATAAAATTTTAAATTTCAAAATTGGTTAAAATCAAGTAGATCTATAAACAGATGAAAAGCTTGAAAATGGACGGTGAAGATAATATGTTGTTAAATGCACTATTTATGAGACTTAAAATCTTTTCATTTTTCATGGTTATACATCTCGATGTTGAGATAATCTATCAAAGGGTTTTTAATATTAAAACTACCTTTTTCGATGGATTTTTGAGGTGCATCCGTAGTTCTACATTAAAAGGTTGCATCCTTATATAAACTTTTTCCTTCTGTGTTTGATAACCTCACTATGAAATTTTTTGTGTTTGTTAACCTCCTGGGAAGTTAAGAAGTTTTTGGTTTGTGTGTTTGATAACCTCCTGGGAAGTTAAATAAGTTATTGGCATCTGTATTGGATTAGCTTTAAATATAAAATGTTAAAATTGAGACTTAGATATTATTTATTTATTATTAATATGTAGAATATTATTTTTTGGGATATAATATCAATTGAAAGTAAAGTATGTTGGGTTGAGAGAGAGAGTGTGTAGAGAGTGTTATAAAATAAAGTTCTATTGATGAGTGAGAGGAGCATCCTAAAAAGAGAGATATTTATACATCAATTGAAGCAGATGTTGCATGATAGACTTCATTGCACCTCAAAATTGAAGCAATCTGCAGACAATGTCAAGCACAACCTCAATTCAATATTATGTACCAAATCACTACTTTCCTAATTGACTGTTCAAAATAGAAATCAATATATTTTCTAAACTATTGTGAGTATACAATTTATTGAGTGTTTTTACAAATATGCAGTGGAATAAGAGTTTAAATTTCGTAAGTACCTTAGTTTTCTTGAGGGATAACTTGTAGGTTTCAATCGTAGGCATACCTCGTATGCCACAAAATACAAATTCCTACTCATGTCAAATTGGTTCTACTAAGCTATACTCGAATATAAAAGTAACAATGTAAACTCTACAAAGTTAACAAAAAAGCTGACAAGAGCCCATATGATCGAAGCTCGTTGTCTCTCCTTCAATGAAACTTCACAATCTCATTAAAGAAAAAGAAAAAGAAACACAAAAGCCCACATGGTAAACCATTATGTATTTATTAATTTTCTCTGTTGCATTTGCTGATATTCATACTAGCATCAAGGAAAATAGTTGATACTTCATACACTCATCAAGGAAAATAGAGCAAACTCAGAGAGCTTTATTGGTAAACTTCAGTTTTGAAATCCAAGCAAATATTCATGTGGTATAGAACATATATCCCAAATCAAAAGGACGGGAAATCTGGCTTTCCCTTCTTTGCTCTAGTTATTTTGACACACCATTTTATATTTTTTAAAATATCCATCTCAAAGATGGACTTTTGGAATAAAGGAAATGAAATTATGTGAAAATTGCATTAAAAAGAAGCCGAGATGGACCTTTAGAATGAAGGTAACGAAATTCTATGAAAATTAGAGTAAAAAGAAGCCAATAGAAATTCTCATGACTTTGCTTAATGGCACCCCAAGGCCTCGCTCAAAAGTCAAGTGAAGTACCCCAAATTTTGGGGGTAAATAGCTTCTAATTAGGATATGAATATCCAAATGACTTCTATTTGATCTTATCTCATATGTAAGTAAATATTCATCTACCTCTATCTCACTCTATCTAAGATCCAAGTAAATATTTATCTGAATCTTTCTAAAGACCAATAAATGGAATCTTTAACAATCAACTGCTACTTGTGAATAAATGAGATCTTTAATATCAACTACTAAAGTGGGATCTTTAACAATCAACTGCTACTTGTAACAATGACATCTTTCTAAATAATATTCTAAATAATGAGAGAGGGGCAAAACGCATTTATAAAATATGCAACTCACACTAATCCAACCATACTTAAACACCCACCCTGATACCAATTACCAAAATAATAAGGTTCTAAAACAAAAAATTTGGAATTCATGGGGGACTCATTCAAAAGCGCACTCATTGTCCTTCCTCACTGCATCCTCTTCTTTATGAGAAAAATAATTTTCAATTCCAAATATCTTTTGAACGTCTTCCACGCTCCATTCTTCTGCCTATATCTCACTCTATCTGCCACAAGTACCATTCTTCCATTCAACGACAAGTACCATTCTTCCAACATGGACAAGTACAAACCATCTCAAGAAAATGGATAAAGAATCAAAGATCATACTGTTACATATACATATACATGGGCTCCAAATTTCATCTCTCCACCGTTAATCATGACGCATCACAAGAATTATTCATCAAATACACAAAGAGCTTATCAAATAAACCAATTGGCCATGGAAATCAGCCCATTCAAACACACATGCACAGAGAAGAATAAAATACTGATTACAGTAAATAGACAAATCAAAATCTATAGAAAAAATAAAAAATAGAAATAAAAGAGATCAAATTAGGATTTTTGCAGAGGATTCGAAAATCTTCAATAACAATAACAAATAAATAAGTAAATAAAACTAAGAAATGAAAGACATATTTCAAATATGGTAGATTTTACAAGTTCTTAACATATCCCTCTGTTAAGCAATGGAAATGCAAGGATTTGAGCATGAAAATAAAAAATAAATTTAGGGCTTCTTTAGGAGATTTGAAGAGCTTCAACAACAATTAAAAATCATAAAAAAAAACAAATAAATGAGAGAGAAATCTAAGCTATGGCAGATTTTTTTTTCTGCTCGCAATAACCCTAAAAACCTGATAATACTGAATAAAAATAAAGAATGGATAGGTATATACACCTTTTTTGAGCTTTTTTGAGTGATTGTGCTTCAATGGTGAGACAAAAGAGCAATGGCCGACATTGGTTTCAGGCTTCGTACATTAGCAGCTGCTTGTTGCAGGCAAGGAAGGAAGAAGAGAGTGGCAGGTACACAGTAGCAGCAGCTTGTTGCAGGTGAGGAAGGAAGAAAAGAGTGACAGGCGAGGAAGGAAGAAGATAATGGCAGACACACAGTAGCAGCAGCTTATTACAGGCGAGGAAGGAAGAAGAGAGTGGCAGGCGAGAAAGAATAAGAGTGTAGCAGGCAAGCGGTGCGAAGAGATGCTTGAAAAAAACTTAGGGCAAAGGGCCCAATTTTTGTCGGGGGTAAGACGAATAAAAAGTTCACTTTTCTAGTTCCATGGTTTACCATGGAACTTTATTCAAGCCTTAAAAGTGGGACCTTTAAATTCTTGAATTTTAAGTGGAAATATATTGTTTTTGTGATTTGGGACGTGTTTTAGGATCCTAAAGCCAATGTTTGAAAATTTTGCTAGGCAGCCAAAACACCTAGGAGGGGCTTAAGTATGCATCCTTGCTCCTAGGTGGGCATGTAGGTGGCACGTTGAAACAACTTGGTCGAGGGAGATAAAAGGCCCTTGGCCAAAGGGAAAAAGTACTCCCCCCCCCCCCCCCCCCCCCCCCCCACAAAAAAAAAAAAGAAAAAAAAGAAAAAAAAAAGTTTGCTCGTCTGGTGACTCATTTATGCAAGATATTTTGAGATGATTTTGGAGACTCATCTGGTAACTCGTCTTCAATAAGTTATCGGGTAGATGCACTGATGTCGGTGGTATTATGCTGGATGCTTCATTATAAAGAATTTTAGCTTTGTATCTTCAAATAAATCCCTACTCAGTAAAATTGATCATTTGAAAATATTTGCATAAATCATTTTCCCAATGTGTATATCCTAACAATTTTGTCATAAAATCTTTGACAATATGATTAAGATATAACTGCCTCCTATACATTAGCAAGTCATCCAATACTTATTTTTTAAGAATTCGTGCTCTAAGGAAGCCTATCTGAAATTGTTTAACAAATATTGATTCTTTCGACAGAGGTGAAAAAGCAGTTAATATTAGAGTAATTTCCTATAGTCGAATTAGTATTTTTTGGTTCAAGAGCAAAATAATTCCTTATCTTTTGACTTCTGTCACTGTATATTGCCATTGTTTGACCCCCTCCCCCCGACCTTTTTTTTTTTAGAAATAGGGTTACATGGTGGGGCAAGCCACATGAAGATAGAAATCAACTAGATGAGAAGCTAGATGAAGGGGGTGAGTATTGTGCTCAAATGCCAACAGTCTGCCAAGATATCCTTTTAAGGGCTACAATTGGCTTGCCCACTCAGTCAGATTAGCTATCAGAACAGCTAACAACACCTTACAGTGTTCCTAACTTGTATTATGCTCACAGTAAAAGAGTGCTTCACCATCCCGAGTTTCGTCCAGAAACAGAGTTAAATGAGTCCACCAAAGGACTATGAGAGCGTGATGATTCTACCAGCCTTGGTTACCAAATTTTTTGCACGAAACAAATTTAACTTTGCTTCTGATTTATTTCACACAAATGAGTTACATATTTATAATTAAACATAGCCCTAGATTTCATAGTAGCTTACAAAACAGTGGGTTAAAACCAGGCATGAAAAGTAATACTGGCTTAGAAAAACAAAACCATATAGTACCATGTTGCATTAAGTACATCCATATGTCATTCTTTTGCACATCCACCTAAAAGAAAAAATAAAAGTAACAATTATAAAGCTATTATTACATATACCTGTCACTCACTCTTCCACTCACTAAAAAGGTAAATAGTAAAACTACCTATAAAAAGCAACCACTATTCATAAAGTAAATCAGCTTGTAAAAATCATAGGCTTGGGTTACAGCTTAACAATTTCTTCCATGATGAAGATGTTTTCTTCATTAAGTGCTTCTTCAAGTTACTCAATTGTCTCTATCAGGGACCAGTCCTCTTGAATTTGAGATTTTATGAATAGTGTTTTGATCTACTTTGAGGCTTTTTGTAGACATTGTGCAGCAAGGTGTCATTCTTGTTGACAGGCATAATAGGGTCTTCTGTCTTTGGACTTTATCCCTTTATTTATTGAGTAAAAAACTTATACGGTTTGGAATTTCTTTTTTTTATAGATTTTTCTGAATTTAGGGATGTTGTACTCTTCTACTCCTTCAATGGTGTTGCACATCTTAGATCCTACTTTTAAGTATATTTTGGTATTATCATTGCAACACAAATTTTTAATTTCTCCTTTGGCAAATCCCACTACAACAACTGTTATTAGATTTTGCACTGATATGTTTTTCGTTAAAAGTGTTTCAAATACAAGTTCTGGGATATTACCTGGAAAAAATGCAAGATAATATGCATTACATGTTGCATTATTGTGTAATCCCAATATGTAGCATTCATTGATGTAGTTTTTTAATATTATTCAAAATCATCAATACTTTGGAGCTTTCTCTTTCCTAATAAAACAATGTCTGTAGCATATTGTATTGGTGATTCAAAACTAATTTCTGAAATTAATCTGGACCCTAATTCAGTGAATCCTGCCATAGCAATGATATTTTGCCTGGCATCATCAAGATTAGTTCACCATTTACCAGCTCTTCGCTGTAAAAATCTTGTAGCATATCTAATGGAATCTATGTTTGACCATATTCTTATATTGCCTGACATACATTCCTCTGTGCACCCAAGTAATGATCTTTTGTTTAATTTTAGAAGGATAATGAGTTAATTTATCAATATTTAAAATTTGAATGTCTTCTCCTATATTTTTCTAATACCATATTGCTCAACAATAGCAATTCTCATCATTTTCACTTGGGAAACTGAAGATAATTCTTCTATATATTCATAATTTTAAAGAAGAAAAGAATGAAAGCTAGGAAAACTAGGAAGCTTGAATTTAAAAGCTTTTGCAGCTTCATCTTTTTTTTCTTGTAGCTTTCTTTGTTTTCAAATATTTGTTAATGATTCTCATGTATTTGCAAAAAAATTTCTTCTTCCATTTTATTTTCTTTCTCTTTTTTTGCTTTCTTGTCAGCCAATATTTCTAAATTTTTCATTATTTCTTGAATATGAGATTCTATGTCTGATACATGTTTTTCAGCATATGATGTCCAATGAATTAAGTAATTTAACTGGCGTACCTCATCCTTTTGAACTTTGTTATAATCAATATTATGAACCAGGAGGGCTCGCATTTGCCCTTGATTTAGGGCCTTCCGGATTTTCTAGTTGTTCTGAAATAGCAATAGAATAAGCCATTTTGGGAGGTCAATCTCATCTAATGACTTATGACTGACATCTTTTTTCACTGCGGTTACCATGCAACTTTGAGCAATTTGAGCGGCTTTCTTGTTTGGTGAATCTGTAATTTCTCTCACAACAGGATCAATATTGATAACTAGGAGAATGGGCGTAAAATATTTCTTTAGCTACTATGAATGGATTTGTTTATAGGTTTTAAGGTGATGGTGGTAACTGGTGTTTTGTATGGGGTTTTGAACAACATTTTGAAGTCTAGTTTTTTCTTTTGAAATTGACGAGACTCCATATTTAGAAATAGTAGGAAAACCAGTTATGAAGCTTTCAAAATATACAGAGGGACCAACTTCAAATACAAAATTTGAAATTTGAGGGAATTTGAC
This sequence comes from Amborella trichopoda, assembly GCF_054954075.1. Lineage (NCBI taxonomy): Eukaryota > Viridiplantae > Streptophyta > Magnoliopsida > Amborellales > Amborellaceae > Amborella > Amborella trichopoda. The sequence goes on along the minus strand of NC_142341.1, from coordinate 43,163,768 downwards.
ATCATAATCTAATTTTGAACAGGTGACTATTGAACCTATTAAATTAAAAATATACTTAGATGCTATAGTAGCATACACAGACCTTGGTAAAAGATTTACTCCCTTTATTTCTATATGGACCATGAACGCTTTGATAATAAACTCGTCATTAAGGCTTAAAAAAAAGTTTTGAAAAACTATGCAAATATTCTCTTTATCCAAACATCTCTTAAATTGACCAATCAATGCTTTTGCCCATTCTAAATGTTTACTATCTAAAAGAGAAACTAAATATTCTGATCCTAAATCATAATTAAAGTGCATGTGGATAAGATTATTTATTTGCCCGATATGAATATATTGATATTTCTTATTTTTCCACATTTCAATATATTTTTTTCAAAGAAAGATAAAAATATAGAATAAATTCTCTTGCCTTTAACATGAAGATTTACCTATGTTTGTTGAACTGACATGGACAATCTGGACTCAAACAGAGAAAGATTATACAACTCTTGCTTGCTGACCTCTGTCTAAAACACTTTTTTTATCTAAATTTAATTTGTGAAACTGGATGATTTGAGTATTTAGAAAGCTCATTTTGCTCAGGATCTTCTTCTAAAAAGGAATTTAGCCATTGAGGATTTGAGTTTCCTCACTAGTTTGAGATAAAAGCATATGAGGATCAAATTCTTTTTCAAGCAACTCAAAATTTCCTTTCGCCGTTTGTGCATATTCTTTAAATCCTAGAGGGTATACGGGTTATGACTTTGAGCATGAGGTCTTCTTAGAAGAAGGGGAAGAATACGCTTTTTCATCGAACTTTCTTTTTACCGATCATGAATTTACTGAAGATAAACTTTCAACATGACTTTCAACACTCTTTATAACTTTAGGGGGTAATTTTTTGTAAATGGTTTTAAAAATTGGACAGTACCAATTTGCAAAGAGTCCTTATGGTATATACTAATTTACAATATACATCTTTTCTTTTTGAAGTCTGGAAATATTCTTCCCCATTGAACAATTTCACCTATGGGAAAGGTAGCACCTTCCCGTTTGAGATTTTTCAAAGTAGTATTATCAAAATCTTATTCCTTAAGAAAGCTACCTAGTTGTAGGTCTTTGAAGGAATAATGATTTCTTCCCTTATACACTACTATGGAAATAGTGAACTTGTTTGGTTCAATTTGAGTGATTACCTCATTGCTAAACATGTAAACTGTCATTTTTTTTGCAAAACTTTATTTTTCACCTCATTTTACTGCGGCAGAAAGGGAGCACACATGGACGAACCTATGGGTTTTGATACCAGAAAGAGAGAGAGAGGTGAAGAGAGTAGAGAGATGGGTTTTAGAGGTGAAGAGAGAAATCCCAGTGAGAGAAAGGGGGTCTAAAGAGGGTTCTAAAAGGGACTACAAAGGATAAATACGTAAATAAAGAAAAGAGAGAAATTGAGCTTTTAATGAAGTGAAAAAGGGACTACAAACTTTAATGAGAAAGAAAGAAGGAAGTATAAAGAATTAAAAGGGAAGTATAAAGACAATTATAATAAGACTCAATAATTGATGAAAATCTTTTACGAGAGAGGGAGAGAGGTAAACAATAATAAGAAAAGTAAGGAAAGAAGTGAGAAACACAGAGAAACTCAAAAATTAGAAACACAGAACTAGAAACACAGAAGTGACTCTATTTTTTTGAAAATTTTGGATAATAGAGAAAATAAGAAGATAAATTTTCAAAGCGACACGTAGATAGAGAAAGGAGGGCCGTTGGTGCTTCCAGGCATAATGAGGGATGGGAATGGCTATACCTTTGTTAGGGTTAAAGATATAGAGAAGAGGGTCACGGGTGGTTGTTGGGGCTATAGGCCTAACTAAATTGAATAACTTGGGCAGCTTTAATGTGAAAATTTGCGGATAGGAAATGTTTCGTTACTTAAGAAGCGATGTTTTGTTTTACCATGAATTAGACAATTTCATGGTAAAATAGTATGCCAAAATTTTACTATGATATGTACAAATTTTTTTTACTACGAGACATTTACGCATCAACCAAATGTGTCCTAAAAAAGTTGGAGGCGGGAATTGGCGTTTGCCAACATTATAGAAGCACGAGACAAACGTCCACATGTCTCTCTTTCTCCACGAATTATTTAATCTTACACCCATCATCCTTGGCCTTCCGTACTTCTTTTTCGCTACTTACCCATTTACCTCCTCCACCGTCATGATTAAAATTGAGGTTCGTTTTTTTTGTATTCTTGTCGATCTTGCAGCATGTAGCCATCTTTTTTTTTTTATAATTACAAATCTAAATGGCAAATTTATGGTTCTTGAAGAGGCTGGACTGTTCTTCACTATGATGTATGACGGACAATAATGTTTGTTTGTTAATGAAGAACCCTAAAATTTTCTCTTACTATGTTTGGTTTTCTGTTTCCTCTTATGTTTGTTGGTTGTCTCTGAACTCAGTTCTGTGATTAGGTATTTTTGTTATTCTCTTATCTCATTTTAGCCCCCTTCACAGCGTTAGTAATTACATTTGAGATTATGTTTTTGTTCTGTTGCTTAGGTGTTCCTCATTTATTTATTCCATGTTATCTCTTTCTCTTCTGATTTGTCGTCGCTTCGATGAATATTTCCCCTAATTACGGTTTTGCATCACCTCTGTAGTCTTGAATTTCAATTTTCTTGTAATCTCACTCTTCATCTTGAGAAACCTACCATTAGAAAGTGGAAGATTATTCATATTCTTTATGGATTTATGTTGTTATTGTGTTTTTTTTGAAACTATTGGGTCTCTTTGCCTGTTTATTTTATCTTTCTATGAATGAAAATTTGGCCGAATTGCTACCTCGGCGGCTTGGCCCACGAACTACCTAGGCCTAGGCTAGGTGGTGGGATCTGGGCGGGCATGCCTAAGGCGGACGCTTAGGCTCGCACAAGGCAGGTGCCTAGGCGGCCACCTAGTGCCATCCCTTAAAAAAAGAGAAAAAAGAAAACAAAAAAAAAAAGAAAAAAATTCAAATCCATCCAAACAAAAATAAGTCTTGGTATAGCCCTTCTCTCTCTATATATCTTTATCTATCTCGGGTCCATATGCTCTCTCTACATATGAGAAGAAGAAGAAGAAGATGGACTCCAAGTGTTTGATGCACAATATTTCTCTTTGACGCCCGCACGCATGCATACACAAAGATACGCATGGACCCATGTGCTCACTCTTTATATGTAAGAAAAAGAAAAAAAAGATGACCTCCAAGTGTTCGATGTGAGGTCTGTCTCTCGCTCGACATATCCTCCAAGTGTTCGAGACCTCTGTCTCACAAATACAGATCCAAAAGAAAATAAAAGGATGATTTTTAAGAATTTCATGCGAGACCTCATGCACACACATACATGCCCATGCACATATACACACATTCACAAAGCTGACACACACACAAAACACACACACTCACAAAACAACATATGGCTCCCACCTCAACCCCCTTCCCTTTGAGCCGTCCAGGTATCTTGACGCCTCCATGATGTCGTGGAATGTTATGTCGATGACCTGGTTGTCAAATCAAGGGATTGATCTACTTACCTTGCTAATTTGGAAGTCGTATTTGAGAGATTAACGAAACATCAGCTAACGATGAATCCTTTGAAAGGTGTGTTCAAGGTAAAATCTGGGAAATTTCTAGGTTTCATTGTGGGACATCGAGGAATTGAGATAGACCCTACAAAGATATGTGCCATACAAGAGATGGCCGTGCCAAAGAACCTGTGTGAGTTGAAGTCTCTCCAAGGCCCAACCTTTCATTTCTCAACCATGTCTTCTCCAGTTCTCCCTCGTCGTCTCTCTATCTCTCTCAATCCCAAGCTCACTGCCGCCATTCGTGGCGGTGAGGAGCATGCCATTGACATCCTTCCTGGCTCAACAGCCGAAAGTGCCTGCCTTGGAGTAGGGGTGGCAACGGGTTGGGTATGGGTTGGGTCCAGCTGGACCTGGGTCCAGCTGGACCTGGGTCCAGCTGGACATGGACTTGGGTCCATCTGGAACTGGACCCAGACTTGAATAAATTCGGGTCTAGGTTTTGGACCTGGACCCGACCCCGACCCCGACCCTGACCCATCGGGTTCAAAAATTGGACCCATACCCTTACCCATCGGGTATCGGGTCTATCCCATCGGGTCTCAGGTCCATTGTCATCCTCACTATGAGCTTTTTTTTTTTCGTTTTTTTGTCCCTTTTTTTACCATCATATACCCATATTATTGACAACGAGGTCACAATCACCCGCTATTAGATTTCCAGCCGTGTAATATGTCGTTTAATAGCTAAAGATGACTACTGATTCTAATTATATAAGATCTTTGATACACCCAAATGAATAGGGCTTAAAGTATTTTATCTCTAACAGTTTACGAGTACTGGTTGGGTATGGGTCGGGTCTAGCTGGACCCAGACCCAAACCCGTGTGGTGTTTAGGTCCAAGTTTTGGACCCAGGCCCAACCCGCTGGGTCCAAATGCTAGACCCATACCTGACCCGTGTCGGGTATACCCGGCGGGTCTCGGGTCGGGCCCGGGTCCATTGCCACCCCTACCTAGGGGGCCCAGACCCCTGGTTGCCTAGGCTTCAGCATCCGCTTTCTTGAACATTGATTACTCTGCATGGGATATGGGCGGTCGGTATTCAGTGATATTTTATTCATTGTGAAATTACTTTTTAGTATTCTTAAACCAAAGGAGTGTCAACTTATGATAACCCTAGTGTTCAACTGTAGTATTGAGATCACTTACAGAACCATCTTTCAATTATGCTAGAAATGGCATATATTTGAGAGGGGTTATGGGTAGCTAATAAAGAGCCCCGAATCATTTTACCCAGTGTTCAATTGTAATATTGAGATCAATTGTAGAACCTAATTTATGACTTTCAATTACACTTGAAATGGCATAATATTTGAGAGTGGTTGGTAGCTAACAGAGAGTCCTAGATCATTTTACCATTTTTTTTTTCTTTTAGTTACAGTGCTGCAATAATATTTATTAAAATGCCTTATTCCTAAAGAATGAAGCTGGTGTCAGTTGTTATACTTGATTGATGACAATGAGGTTAAATAGGAGTTCCAAATTGTTGTGTAAATATTCGAGTGACTTGCCACAAACATAGCTGTGAATTGCTAGTAAATTGGTAAGATACTGCTTGAGATTATGGTATGCACATATCCAATCATTTGGATAAAAATATTGGCAATATAACTACATATTTAGTTGAAGGAGCTTTAGTCTATGGCCCGTGTGTATGGTCAGCTAGGGCTATCCACTTTCACAATCACACTTTTTTGAATTACTGTTACATATAGGTGCAAGGGTTTCTATTATACTTCATAGTGTGCAAGTGGGAGTTGGTTTCTTCATTGGCAACCATATATAACTTGCTGGTGACCACTCATCTTTTACTTTCTCTGAATTGTAGCTTCATTATTTGCATTAATGTTGCGGCTCTTGCTTGGCGTCATGTTTGCTCAATCATCTTACTTTGGAGTGGCATATTATCTATGCTTGAGTTTGATACCTTTTTATTGTAACTTTTCTCGTTGAGTTGATTTCTGAGAGTTATGATGGTGGTTGGCATAATCATTCTCTTATGGTGCTACTAATACCTGCACATGCATGCGTGCATGTTATCTGAATGCTCCTATACATGCTTCTTAATAGTGAATCAGCCTATGAAATACCGGCTACTACTAGGACGTTTTATTCCAACTTCAATTAATCTGTAGAATTTTCTTGTCTTGATGGTTTCTTTAACTTTGTAGAAATTTCTAGTTTGGTAGTTTAAGAGGCACGCTGTTTGATTCATGGTTTATCTTAATTGCCCTTTATTGATCTCTTTTGGCCAGTTGTAACTCTCTGCTCTTATACTGTCCAAATTTTCAAGAAATTTGATGCCTCCAGTGAAGATGAATGAATTGGGGCCAAATTATGCTGGCTACTACAAGCACAAAATTTCAGAGCTCCTCTCTGGGAATGAGGATCCATTTGCACATTCGCGAAATCAGGATTCGAATTCATTTGCAAATATTCCAAGTATGAAGACCAGAACTGAGGATCTTGGTAATGCATTTAGGAATGTAGGTGATAGCTTATGTGATGGTTCCCTTCCCTTGTTTAGTGATGGAATTGGGGCTGGGCTTTCAAGCTTTCAAAAGGACAGGCTTCAGTCGCTTCTTGTGCAATGTGTGGATCAAATCAACCAAGAAGTTGATGAGGTATATCTTAACTTCTGTCATTCTATATTGACAAGCATTACATCTGCTCACTACCAACTCAGCCAACAAGAACACTGACACAAGCACATGCACACAATAAACAAACAATTTGCATGCATTCACGTAAATCTCCATAGGAATTATTCTGGATGTCTTTCTTATTTGTTTGGATATTCTATATGTGAGTGATCATATTTAGGAACATTTCATGAGGGACACTTATGTTAGTGTCTAGCGACACGAGCGATAAATGGCACCATTTCTTTATGTGTCTTATTTTATTGCTAAGGATATATGTTGAGAGAATCCTACTCTATTTCCAGCACAATATTTTAGCTTTAGGGTGATGTAGAGTATAAAACAAGTTCTTGGTGGATGTTGAGCTGTTCTAAATTCACGGAATTTATAATTGGTCATGTGTTGCAGATGTTACCCCATGTCTACCAAGTATCCGCGTTTCAAGAAAGTTTGAAGGGGGCCTCAGCATCATCTTCTTCTTCGACTGCAGAACAAGAAGGGAACAGTATTTCCAATATGCAGAAGATGCCTTCTTCCCCCAATTCCAAATCTGCCGGCAAGTGGGACATTATAGACCATCATCTATCCTATAGACCAGTATGAAGCTTAATTTCTTAATCTCTTTTGGTTTTTTATAACTTCTTTTCTCCCTGTTCTCTGTAAATATTATAATGCACAACCCCATTATCATACAGAAGTCTTTGGGATGTATTTGGCAATAAGCAATGGTTAGGCCAAAGAGCTATTCTTGCTACACTTTAGCATAACTGGTCTCCACATCATCCAGTCCCATCTCTTGCCTGGTCTCCCATCCATTTGGCTACGGGCTTCCCCTCAAGTCTAGGCATCTAGGTCCATACTGCTCCCAACTCATCATTTATAGAAAAATCCAACATCCATCCACCACCACCTGGTTAAGACCTGGTACTCCTTAATTTTGATGAAAACTATGTGACAGACCAAGTAACCCTTTATTAATGCTGCTTCAACTTCAATGGCCATCCTGCACATTGCAACTATTGCTCTGGAGGTAGCTTGCCATTGGTCAGCTTCCTCAAATAGAAAATCTAGTCTATTAGGATCATTGTTTTCTCCGTTGGTTCTCTTGTTCCACCAACCCAGAGCAAGTTGGGACTCTCCCATTTATCTGAACTGAAATCTTCATTTATGTGCAACTTATTGCTTATAGTGAAGCTAGGCATCTAGAAATTTTGCTTCCTTTTAAATTGTTTTTCTCTAGTTATGCATGATTTTGAATCAAAAGAGAGATATCAAGAAAAGGCAGATCTATTCACTCTATCAACTGCACTTGATCTGATTTATCATAAGGGAATTGTCTTTTCTATTGATTCCTACAAACTGGATCCAAAAAAAAAAAAAAAATCTTGAATGTGGTATTCAACTCTGGGGATGACTCGAAAAAGAAATCTTTATTGGTTCTACTTCGTATCTTTTTTAAAGAAATGAATCTTGAGATACGGCCCAAACTCCGGTATTTGGAATGGGCGAAAGCTTGACGAAGCAATACCGCCTGGAAGTAGAAGGCGCATGGGCCATGGACATCTTTTCTTCAGAGAAGAAGCGATGAAAGTATCCTAGGAATAGGCATCGACTTTGTGTCATCAGCTACATCAAGTTGAGGATGCAAGCATTATCCGACATGATTGGGCATAAAGGGGTTTCTAGGTGGCTTTTCAATTCCACTGTCAAATCCTAGGGCTCAACCCTAGGCAGGTGGTGAAAACTACCAAGCAGGAGTGCGGTAGGGGAATAAGGAATTTCTGGTGGAGTGATGAAGTGCATAGAGATCAGAAGATCTTTTTTTCTATAGAGAAACATATCGGTCAATTATGATTCTTTCTTTCTCTATCAATTGTTTACACTTAGAATAAGTCATGCATCCTAGTTGAGACATACATAGTATGTTCGCTATACTGGTCAAGATAGGTCGGGACCATAAGAGAAAACATATTATTACTAGAAGACAAATTCTATAATTAATGATTCATAAATAAAAATGTATGTATAAATTAAATCATTTATTTTTCAACTTATAGACTTTATATTTTATTATATTCATATCAAAACTAAAATATTATAAAAATAGAAGTTTTTGATTCTTTTAAATTATTATAAAATAAAATTTAAAGTTATCAATAGAATAAATTATTAGAAAGTAATAATTCTAATTATGATTATAGAGTATAGTATTAACACGAAGGTGTAAATGAGATTTGAAATTAATCAATTCAATATTAAGAAATACATATACGTATAATGTAAATGTAAAGGAATGGAAATTACATTTGAAGAATTATACCATGAGAGAACTAGGAGGTCAAACTAATTCAAATATATACCATGGACTTTGGGAATGCGGTATAGTTGGGCTCTCATGTGGATTCGAAAGAATCACTCTTTCCACAGACCTAGGAGCTAAATCTTTACCTGCTAGTCAAGAGTACGTCAAGTTACAAATTCCTTCTTGATAGGACATGTATTTCTATTATATTAAGTAGTTTTTTGGGTGGGTCAGGTCAGGGGAGAGGGCCCCTACCTTTTGGTAGGAATTGACCATGCAAAGTAGCGTTGCTAATTGTTGAAGGGCTAACCAATTAAGTAGTTAACGATGGGATTATCATCATCCTTTTTGTAGTGACAAATTTTGCTTGTGTTTATAAGAAAAGGTCTTATGTTAGGCCCAAGAATTACCAATCCTATAAGATGATATAACCAATCCCTTCTCAAAAAACGCATAAGCTGGAGGAAGAAAGAACTAATCTTTTTTGACTCTATTCGTTCTGCATCTTCTGATGTTTTTAATAATCAAGATTCATGACTTATTTTATGACAGGAATAAAAAATGTTCGCTTTTTTTTTTCTTTGAATTTGCAATTTTTCGACTCTATTCGTTCCGCATCTTCTGATATTTTTAATAATCAGGATTCATGACTTATTTTATAAAAAAACGTTCTCTTTTTTTTTCTTCTTTGAATTTGCAACTAGTGTTACTAATAATCCATGTCATCATCACTCTAGTATATGCATGTTCCATGGAAAGTAATAAATCCATGTAAATAAATATGGATATTTGTACATTGTTCATGTCTCTGTTACAACATTTATAAATGGTTCAAATGAAATAGAAATAAAAATAAAATTAAATAATAAGAATATGTGTCTTGTGTACATTGTTGGAAAAACCGGGCGATCTAACCGCTAACCACCTGGTTAGATTGGAACCAGCCAATGGCCGGTTTTGGTTTTGGGCGGTTTTGGTGATCGATCGATATTTAAAAAAAATTAAAAAAAATGTATATAAATTCTCAAAAATAAGGAATTTGATTTGTAATGCATTTTCTTAAATATTCCTTACATTATGGTAAAGATTAAAAATTGTTTTGGTCATTACTACTCACTTTTATATTTTCTCATCTTTTTTAGAAAATTTTAAAAATTTCCCTAGGCACAAATCGATTCGTTAAAATCCATTTTTTTCATTATTTTTCAACTTCATATGAATGTGTTTTGTTTTAATCATTCTTTATATGTTTTTCATATTTTAGTAGTTTTTTTTTTTGTATCGTTTTTATTTTTTTCAACATTTTTTTGACCGCCTGAGACTTGCCCTATTAGAATGGTTGAATGGGCTGGTTTACTGGTTAGGCCGGTTGAACTGCTTCTGGGCCCATGTCTGGTAAACCGTTCCAGTTCGAGCTTGCGAACGCTGCTTGTGCACCACATTTTCCTTGGATTATGGGTTCAATCTGTTCGAGAACTGCTTCGTATTCCTAATTATTTACTATCCTATTGTTCTATCTATTATTATAGATTTTATTATATTATTGGAATAGTAATTATTCATATTTATTTAATAGTAATTTTTTTTGTTTTATTAGTAAAATGGTAATTAATAATAAGTATAGGCATATCAAGCTCTTAGCTGTGAAGACAATTCTCTCATTTTGACACGGGCTCTCTTGCTAACCTTAACTCTCTCTGGGACACTTGGATAAAGACGCTCAATACAGGCTGGTTCTGACCTCTCTCCTGCAACCACCACATCGTTCCAGTTGCTTTATTCTCAATTAAGAGGATAGCAACTTCTGGTACCAATCTTTTCTCGATATGTACTCCATTATAATTCGAATGCAGCACCTTGTACAATACTCTGCTCACTGACTCTTAAAGCAATCTTAACTATCCACTATGCTCCTGCTTGCAGCCATCTTCCATCTCTGCTCATGGATGTCCTGCCAAACCCCTTGACTGCCATCCTCCTGTTCTCGTACAGGTGTGAAGAACCTTGTTACCAAAAATTCCTTGCTAATGCTTCTGGCAGTGGAAGTGTGATGCACAAAGCATATTATAGAAGAAAAAGAAACCTCAATAATGGGGTAACAAGAGCCAAGACCCAAGATAGCTAGGAAATACAAGGTCTGAACGTCCAAATCCTGAATCTTCTTCGTTTCCTTTGAAATTATGTGATTGATTCTTTAAACAAGAACACTAAAATATGTATGTACAATTATCACACATATCACTCAATGTATTCATCCCTATCCCAACTAAACAGAAAACATATATCCTTAACTAACAAAATTCTTAAAAGTAAGATTTCTATTCCTCTTGCTATCACTGCTTCTACAACCCTAAAACCAATAATCCTAATGATGCCCCACTCTATACAAATTCAAAGTGGAAGTGGACAAATAGATGTCTATAAGGAATAGAGTTCGGATTGCAATTGAACGTGAATTTCGGGAGGGACAGTGATCACGTCCATACTAATGCTGATGAGGTCCGATGCTATAGCCTGATGTCCTACTATATAACAATTTCCTGCGCTTCTTGCAAAAAACTATCATCAACTATAGATAAATTCTTCAATATTAAGTGGAAAGCCTGTGTTGATGATATGGAGGACTCGAATATTGGACCATGACAGAGTATCATTTTAGATAAAAACTTTGAACATTTCTTTTTACCATAACGGATGCTGCTGTAGCTGATTCAATATTGGCTGTGGCAATGATATCTTTTGATAATTGTCGTCAATGTAGTCACTTATATCATATAGGACATATATATATATATATATATAAAAGCTGGGATTAGCCCACTAGCTCATATGAACATATGAGCCCAACGGCTCAGATTGAATCTGGGCCGATCTGACGATCACGGATGTCCGGTAGTGTTTGAATTTTAATTTTTTTTCTACAAATCCAAATCACTTAAAATTTTAGGAGTGTGTTCACCAAAAATAGTTGAATCTTCGAAAAATATCAAAAAAATATTTTACATGAAATAAATTGATCAAAATACCCTCGAAAAGTTTCGAGGGTACTTTGGTCATTTTTTTTGCGTATAAACTTTTTTATATTTTTGTTAGGTGCGCCTTGATGAGAAGAGCACACGCCTAAAATTTCAAGTAATTTGGATTTGTAGCAAAAAAATTAAAATTCAAACACGAAATGAGGCCGTGACCTTCAGATCGGCCCAGATTCAATCTGGGTCGTTGCGGTCATATGTTCGTATGAGCTAGTGGGCTAATCCCAGCTTTTTCCATATATATATATATATATATAGGAAGATACTACAAAAGGCCTATAGGCAAAAATGAACAGTGATTTCGACTACTCTCATCACCATCCAAACTTCATCACACGGTCATAGTTGTCCTGTAGTGTTTCAATTTTAAATTTTTTTTAACTAATCGGAATGATCTAAAATTTGAAGCTAGTGTACCTCTTAGTGTACACACGCTCCAAATTTCAAGTAGTTTGGATTTGTAGAAAAAAAAAGAAAATTGAAACACTACTGGACAATCTTGACCGTGCGATGAACTTTGAACGGTGATGAGGGTAGGTGCAATCACTGTTCATTTTCGCTTATAGGGGTTTTGTAGTATCTTCCTATATATATATATATATAGGAAAAAGTTTATATAGAGCCGAGGCTCTAAACAATCAAATTCGAGCTTACCTTAAAATTTTCATTAGAAGAGGTTATTTTGATACTCAGATATCCTCAAATTGGTCATCTCGACTTCAAGATGCATGGATATGAGAAAAAAATGGATTTCACGTTTCGAAATAGTGGATTTTGTAATGCATTTTTGGACCGTCGATTTTCAAAATTTTCAAGTTTTCATAGATATGTTGATTTACACTATTTTTTAAGCTTTAAACTTTATAAATAAAGATGAAAATATATTTTAAGGCTTTCACAAAGATTTTCAATATTAAAACCATATTTTTCTACACTATTTGAAGGCAGGCTCTAATTTGATTGTTTAGAGCTTAGGCTTTATACAAACTGCACCCATATATATATATATATATATAGAAAAGCTGTTGAAGAAAGTATAGAAATGAGCTAATAAGCTTTAAAAATAGAGTCCAAATGATAGAAATGGCCTCTGATCCTTTACTTGACAACCCTATTAATGAACCTGATAATGATGAAATAGAATTCAGTAACCTTATACAAGAATATAAAAATCCTCTAACCCTTGAGGAAGAAACCGCTCTTTCTAAGAGCATCATTAAGCTAGAATCTTCTAACATGAATACAATCCAGGATTGTAATTATGTTAGTCTCCTTGATAAAGTAATTACCCAAACATTGTTTACCATAATAGAAATAATTGTCCATAAAGAATACAGTTTTAAAACCACTGCGCTAATTGACTCAAGGGCAGATTTAAATTGTATAAATGAAGGACTTGTCCCAACTAAATATTTTAGTAAAACAACCCAAGTCCTAAATACAGCTGATGGCAGCAAAATGAAAATTAATTATAAACTTTCTAATACTGCAGTTTGTAATAATGGTAAATGCTTCGAGTTTCCTTTTATCATGGTTAAAGGCTTAAGACAGTCTGTAATATCAGGAACTCCTTTTTTAAATATGCTTTATCTTATAACAATTGATAGTATAGGAATTAGAGCCAATATCGAAGGACATGAGGTAAAGTTTAGTTTTACTGAAAAACCAAAATTAAGGGAAATAAATAATATAAAGGAAAAAATCTCTAATAAGGAAATTTTTTTATATTACCTTAAAGAAGAAATAAAGTATAAAACAATAGAAACAAAACTTTTGCTTCTTGAAAAAAAAAAAAATAATAGAAAAAATTAAAAATAATATAGAAAAGGAAATTTGTGCTGATCTCCCAAATGCTTTCTGGAATAGGCATAGGCATATTGTTAGTTTGCCTTATGAAGCTAATTTCCATGAAGAAAAGATTCCTACTAAGGCTAGGCCCATTCAGATGAACCCTAGGCTTCTGAAAATTTGTAAAAAAGAGATTGTTGAGTTACTTAAAAAAAAGCTTATTCGAAAAAGCTCTTCTCCTTGGAGCTGTTTAGCATTTTATGTTGAAAATGCTTCTGAAATAGAAAGAGGTGCACCCAGACTAGTTATCAATTATAAGCCCCTCAATAAAGCTTTAAAATGGATAAGATATCCAATTCTTAATAAAAGGGATCTATTAGATAGACTTGTTAATACCTGTATCTTTTCAAAATTTGATTTAAAATCAGGATACTGGCTGATACAAAGAGCAGAGAAAGATCATTATAAAACCGCTTTTAATGTTCCCTTCGGACAATATGAGTGGAATGTAATGCCTTTCGGTTTAAAAAATGCCCCTTCAGAATTTCAAAATATTATGAATGATATATTTAATCCTTATACAAAATATCTGATTGTATATATTGATGATGTTCTAGTTTTCTCACAAAATCTAGAGCAACATATTAAACATTTAAATACTTTTATTAAAGCAATTAAAGTAGCTGGCTTAGTAGTTTCTGCTAAAAAGATTAGCCTCTGCCAAACAAAAATCAGGTCTTTGGGACACAATATTTTTCAAGGACGGATTATCCCTATATATAGAGCCATTGACTTTGCCAATAAATTCCCTGATATTATTACCAATAAAACTGAGCTTCAAAGGTTTCTTGGCCGTCTTAATTATATAGTTTTTATAAAGATTTGACAATTGACGTTAAGCCCTTGTTCCAAAGATTAAAGAAAAGCCCTCCGGAATGGACGGATTTACATACTTCAGCTGTCTAAAAAATAAAAATAAAAGCAAAATCTTTACCCTGTCTTACACTCTCTGATCCAACTGCTTTCAAAATTATTGAATGTGATGCTTCGGAAATAGGGCAAGGAGGAATATTAAAACAAAGAATAGAGAATAAAGAGCAATTAATACGCTTTACTCCAAAACTTGGAATTTAACTCAACAAAACTATTCTACTGTTAAAAAAGAGATCCTAGCTGTTGTTCATTGTGTGACAAAGTTTTAGAGTGATCTCCTCAATAATTTTTTTGAATACGTACTGATTGCAAGGCTGCTAAAGACATACTCCAAAAAGATGTAAAAAATCTCATCTCAAAACAAATCTTTGCACGATGGCAAGGTATACTCTCATCTTTCGAATTTGATATTGAACATATTAAAGGAACCACCAATTACCTTCTTGATGTTTTGACCCATGAATTTTTGCAAGGAGGCCAACAGGAGTCTCTCAAAGAAAGGGCCTATGGAAATTATTCCAGTCCCAAATAAAACCTTAGCATCCTCATCATCACCAATAAACCCAAAACAATCCAAACGAGCCCAAGAAATAACTTTTTCACCTGAACCTGTACCACTCGCTATAAATAAGCCTGGTGAAAAGAGTAGATTCTTAGAAACCTCCTTTATAACTATTTTGAGCGTTTATTCCTAAATACTTTGAAATTTTGAGCCTCTATTCCTAAGAATTAGGTAAATCTAATAAAAATATTAGAAAAATAATTCTTAAAAATTAAATTGACCAAAATACCTTTAAAACTTTCTAGGGTATTTTGGTGAATTTATTTTTTGCGAATTATTTTTTTAATATTTTTATTAGGTGCGTCTTGCTGAGAAGAGTGGATGCCATGCCCAATTTTTAGGGGTATTATGGTTAATTTATTTTTTACAAATTATTGTTTTAATATTTTTTATTAGGTGCACTTTGATGAGAAGAGTGGATGCCCCAAATTTCATATAATTTGGTTTTGTATAAAAACTAATAAAATTTAAATACGAGATGCAGTCGTGACCTTCAAATCAGCTCATATTCAATCTGGGCATTGGACTCATGGTTTACTGCATGTGCCTGTCTTTAAAAGTCTTTTGAACTTATTGGTAATGCTCGTCTCTTTTGATCGATAGCTAAATTTGGCATAGTTCTCCATTTCTGATCGACTGACCCTGATATGTTAGGACTGTAGAGCTGTCTACGTGTATAATTGAATCCCAAATGTTCTCACAAACTGACTATTGATTAATGGTTTCAAATACTATGCAGGAAAATCCAGAAAAGCAAGGGCCTGTTGAAATTTCTGGTGTAAAGTCTGATGAAAATGTTAAGAGTCACTCCAGTGCCTTGTTGTCAAAGGTCATTATTGCTTTTCTGTCAATTTTTCGACTCTCGAGTTTCTTGAGTTTATTCTTGTTTTGAAATTAGATATTTAACACGGCTGCTAAACTTTCCTTGTGTTAGTGTGAGGCCAGATGTATATGGCTAGCTTAGCTTAAAGAGCTAATTCTTGAGAAGTTTCTATATTATGCAGTTATTTGATCGTAATATGTTATAATTTTCCTTCAGCTAGGACAGATGGAGCAGCAGCTTGAAGAATTACTCAATGTTGTGATGTCCTGTTGCAGGTAACTGAACTGCATGCACTGTATTCTCTGATTTCTTTTTTTATGCAGAAGCCTAAAAGGGCATATACTGCATGCATGGTAACATAAAATTTTACTGCATACTAATAGTGGAAGTTAGAGAATTGAACTAAACCAAAGAAGTCGTGTTGAGTCAGAAAACATCAACTCGGGGCAGCCCCCAAGTCTCAAGTAAGGTGGAAGTAGAACACACAAATGCGGTAAAGAACCAAATCCAGAGTAAGGGTCCGACTAAGCCAGTCAGTCCCGAGCGACGAACGATTTTCTCTGAGGGGTTTGCTATGTGAGGGTAGCTCTCAAGTCTCAGAAAAGGCAAAAATTGAGCCTGAGAAAGGCATGGAGCATGCAGAAAAGAGTAATGTGGCCCCCTCTAAAGAGGCCATCATATGCTCGCTTAAGCAAAGTATCCGCCAGATGATGCAGGTTCTGAGCTATGAAGAGACCGGTTTCATTGCCATATGGCATGAGAGTGACCCACCATCTCAGTCCACAGTGAAACCGGTCATTGCCAAACCGACTTCATCGACATCCCAACTCCTTAGACCGAAACCAAAGAGTGAATCAGTACTACTAAACTGCTTCAAAGGGCTGAAAGCCTCATTGTCAAGATAAACCTCATGAACAAGGAAGGGACTCTGCCACCATTCATCCCCACTACTCTTTTACTTGGATTCATCTTAGAATCTCGGAGATCCGATGAACCGGAGTCTTCTTTGGTCAATTCAGATGATGCGACCTCCCTCACCTTCATCCGCCCAATCACTCCATCCTCTAATGAGAGCTTGTGACTCTCATTTGAGGGAAACCACTCCTTAATAGTGGCAGAAGTTGCCCCCTCTGTTAGCAACCTCACTAAATTGACGTCTCCATGCCCTAAAGAGGACATGATCCCCTATGAGGTCGATTGCATGCTCTCCCCTTGCCTCGAAAGCCCCATATGTTCTCTTAATGATGATGATGTGACCTCTTCATCTTATGAGAGTTGCATATCCTCATTTGATGGTGAGGAGCCCGATGCTGATGATGCGGCTTCCCTCACCATCACCCCATCCTCTGATGAGAGCTCATCAATTTCATTCGAGGAAAACCACCTCCTAACAGTGAATGGGATGATTGGCATTCCCTCTATGGGCGACCTCACTAAAGTGGTTTCGCAATGCCCCAAAGGTGTCATGATCATAGTTAGCAAATTGCAGTTTAATTGGCGATTTTTTTAAAAATTCAGCGTTTTTATGGAAATAGTTTTAAATGGTGACTTTTTTAAAAGGTCGGCAAAAAATCACATAGTTTTTATAAAAACGTTTAAACCGTGTTTTTTTCATAATACTAAATCAGGCAAAAAAATCGGGTCTTTTTTACCTATATTTTTTTTGGAAAGAATTTTTTTCTCTCTTGTTTTGTGTATTGCAGCCATTGCTACTTTGCTTTTGAAAAAAAATATGATTTAAAAAAAAAAACTAAAATAGAAACTTTTATCCCCACTGTGTTCTTCAAAGCCACAGTTGCATATTGAAGGTATGAGTTTTTTTTTCCCGTTTTTTAAAAGCTTAAACAAGTAGATGCAGATTTTAGTTGTTATTTTGGAAAATCATTGTGCAAATGAAATACTGTTTATAGCTAATCATTTTGTAAAGTAAATCATTGTGTAAAGAAAATCATATACATGCAGATTTCTGTGATTATTTGTGATACTCGTTTTTATGAAAATACTGTCTATGGCACAAATTAGAGCTCAAAACATATAAACGCAAATTAGAGCTCAAACAGTCTTTTACTGATGAATGAGAAGCAGAGAGTGTGACTACAGAACCAAGTAATCAATATTTTGTTTTTGATTATGTGATAACAAAGATAAACAATATAGTGCCAACTGTAAACTTACAGAAGCAAGGAATTGCACATATATAATTAGTTCCCCAAACTTAATCCTTCAGCTCTGCTTGCTGTTCCCCAAGAAAATGAAAAACCCTCTTCCTTTTCTCTCTCTAAAAATCAGTTAGGGCCTCTTCACAAATTGGTATGGTTAGTGCTTTCTGTCAAACAACATCCCAAATCAGAGAGAAAAACTATCTTCAAACTATCCCAAATCAGAATCCCATCTTCCTTTTCTCTTTCTAAAAATAGAAAAACTCTTCAAACTATCCCAAATCAGCATCCCATCTTCCATTTCTCTCTCTAAAAAACAGTTAGGGCCTCTTCCATTACAGTTTGTGAAGCCAATGACCTCTTCCTTCTTCTTTCTTCTCTCTCTATAAACCCTAATGGCTATGAGCCCAGCCCTATTTTCTTCTCTTCCTTCTTCCCTCTCTTTCTAAACCGTAAACACAGGGATGTGAACCCAAATTTCTACGAGCCTCTTTTCATTTAAAGAAATTTATAAAACTTTAACCTTAGTTATAGAGTGACCATCGTCACCATATCATAGGTAAATCATTGTAATGAGAAAACAAAAATCGTGGTTTTTTTGGTATGTGCGAACTAGGTGTGATGTTTAAGTATTTAATGAATAAATTTATATAATATATTTTTCACCATACGATAGTTAACATATTTAATGAGAGTTTCACATCCTCATGATTCCTTATGAAATCAATGGCTCGTTCTCTCTGTCGCGAAAGCTTTAGATGTTCTCTTGATGATGATGATGATGTGCCTTCGCCGTCCTATGAGAGTTTCACATTCTCATTCGATAACGAAGATATCCATGCCTTGAAAAATGAAGTGGGCCCGATGGAAAACCCGATAACTATCATCAATGATGCTGTTGAGATGACAACAGTTGAACCCATGATCGAAAACCTCATCGAACAAGAGGGATTTGGTGAGCAAACTCCGTTGGAGTGTATCACCTTGAATGAAGAAGTTTTCGTGGCAATCAGTCCCAAAGCCTCCATTATATTGCTCCCTAATGATGAGCAGCTTGATCTTTCAGGGGAAGAAGAGCCTCCAAGATTGGCCGTTGTTAATTCCATGGTGATCAATAAAACATCAGAATCCTATAGAGACGAGATTATGCCGCTTAAGGCCACATTAAGGCAATTGCAAGCCAAAATGAGGTCAAAAGATGAAATGATGGAAACCATGTGCCAAGAAGTGTTGGTGTCCTATGAGGTCGAGCATACACCCTCGGCACGCCAAACTTTCTTTACCCTACCAACCACCATGTCAGTCCATTGAAACGATGACATCAAAAGAAGAGCTGCTCCCACCCACACCTCTCTCATTCCCAGTTTATCCTCCCATGACTCAGGTTGAGGAGTTAGTGAAGAACATGGTGGCACAAGCACTGGTGAAATATAGTGTTTCAGGCATGGAACAGTCAAGTCACTACCAAAAACCATACCTGGCTTATGTTGATTAAACTCCATTCCCTCCAAGCTATCAAAGGGCCCGATTTCGCTAAATATGATGGTACCGCTCGTCACAACAGCATATAGCCGACTTTGTTTTTGCTTGTGGCGATGCAGCAATTTATGAACATATACTAGTCCAACAATTGTGGGAAACATTATAGGATCCGCTTTCAAATGGTACTCTCGGCTAGCACCCAGTTCAATTTCATCATGGGAACAAATGGAAGAAGAATTCGTCAAACACTTCTATGATATAGAAAGGAGCATGCAGCTTTATGTTCTTGATGTAAAGCAAGAGCCACATGAGCTAATGATCAAGTACATCAGAAGATGGGACAATTTGGCCATCAATTTGGCCACTCCGGTGGGCGAGCTTCAAGAAGTGGAATACTGTGTAAAAAAATGCACCAAGATTTGTCAATGCATGTCAACGCAACATCCCCCTCCACGTTTGCCAAAATGATTGACAAAGCAGTGCGAATGGAAGGCTTGCTTAAACACCATGAAAAAATATTTGAGCCCTTCACCATGCCAGACATAATGTACTCTTCATGTCAAAACTAGCACAAGAGTTATTCCTTTGATGAAGGCATGTTCCTCGAGTTACTTGAAGCTCTCATCTCCGAGGGAATGATCGAGCTACCCGTGCCAAAAAGGGCGGAGGAAGTTGGAAGAAACGATGAGCCCAATTATTGTCAATATCACAGAATGCTTGGTCATATGACCAAAGATTGGCTTGCTACTAAAGACATCATCCAAAGGTTCATAAACAACGGGCAGTTAAACTTGGGGCCTGATTCTATGCATGATGAGTCATGAGCCTAATGGTCCAAGCCGCAAGACCTTAAACTGGACAGCACTGGTTCAAGCTATACGACCCTATACTATAGCTTAGGTCCCGGTGGCATGACCTTAAACACGCTTCCCAAAAACAAATGCACATGGCGAAAACCCGTAAGGGCGTCGTGGGTAAAAATGTCGCAAAAAATGGAAAAGAAAGAGAAAAGAAATGATGGACATGATGTGCACCCCAAAGACCACCATGGGCAAAATATGTCAAAAAGAAAAGAAAAAGAAAAAGACAACCGTAGTGAAAACCTGCAAGGGCGCTATGGGCAAGTGTCAAAATAAATGGAGGTTGGTGAAAACCCTTTGGGGCACTCTCTCAAATGACGGACGTGGTGTGCACCCAAAAGCCACCATGGGCAAAATATGTCAAAAAGAAAAAAAAAAAAAAAAGACGGCCGTAGTGAAAACCTGCAAGGGCGCTACGGGCAAAAGTGTTGAAATAAAACGAGTGTGGTGAAAACCCTTCGGGGCACTCACGCTCAAAAGATGGACGTGTTGATCCTATCTTATGGGTCATCACAGGTAAAAATGTCATGATCCCACGTCTCTGAAGCATGACGTTGAACTACGCGACATATAGTTCGTTTGCACAACTATAAATTGCTTTCCGTTCGTATATATCCCCATGGGTTGCTGCATGACACCTCGCCCTTTTTGCCCTTATCATGCCACCCCTTCATATCATCCCCAGTGAAGGAGCACAATTGTGCCAACATCCCCTGTGGAAGAGCACCACCACTCCAAACTCTACACCACACGGTGGTCTCCCCAATTGAGGCGTACCACAATTCCAACTGGGTGACTTCAAA
Organism: Amborella trichopoda; assembly: GCF_054954075.1. Taxonomy (NCBI): domain Eukaryota; kingdom Viridiplantae; phylum Streptophyta; class Magnoliopsida; order Amborellales; family Amborellaceae; genus Amborella; species Amborella trichopoda. The sequence continues at coordinate 43,142,760 of NC_142341.1, read as the reverse complement.
ACATGCAATCGCCTCCCCATAAAGCCATATCCCCATTTGAGGCATACCACAGTTCCAACTGTGTGATTTCAAAGCATGCAATCACCTCCCCATAAAGCCATATCCCCAATTGAGGTGTACCACAGTTCTGACTGTTTGACTTCAAAGCATACAATCGCCTCTCCATAAAGCCATATCCCCAATGGAAGAGCATCGTCACTCCAAACTCAATACTGTAAAGTGCTCTTCCGTATTGAAGCATACCATAGTCCTGACTGTGTGACTCTAAACCATGCTATCACTTTTTCATAAATACCCCCAATCGAGGCGTACCACAGTCTCAACTGTGTGACTTTGAACCATGCCACCGCCTCTGCATGAGAAACAATGTAATATCCTCAATCGAGGCGTACCACAATCTCAACTGTGTAACTTTGAACCATGCCACCGTCTTTGCATGAGAAACAATGCAATATCCCCAATCGAGGCATACCACAGTCTCGACCATGTGAATCGAGGTGTTCCACAGTCTCAACTGTGTGACTTTGAACCATGCCACGTCTCTGCATGAGAAACAATGCAATATCCCCAACCGAGGCGTACCACAGTCTCAACTTTGTCACTTTATACCACCACACCCTATAAGGCGCTTCCACCACCTTATCCATTTCACGCATCACCTCATACATGAGCATTTGCACCTCACCAAACACATCATCTGCCAAGACTCGTTTGGTCTCCATTTCCCTAATTGAGTCACACCACTCATGGCTCTCTTAAGCCTCCATCATTCATGTTCCAAGGCAAATTACAGGGCCATTACCCTAGTCTCAAACCTTGTGGCAACTCAATGCCACACGTGGCCCATTTATCCATAAGTCATTCTACACTCGATTGTGAAACCTCAATCATACCATCCTTCTTTCATCTCCCCTCAACCGCACGTCTTAAGGCAAACCATGGGACTATCACCTTAGTCCCGAACCGTGTGACATCTCAAATGCCGCACGTGGCCTATTGCCCCAAGAGTCGAACCACCCCAAGGAATTCTTAAAACTCCACGACTCCCCCATGGAGTCTTATCATGGTTAATAAAGTCACAAACACCCTCTAAAGGGCCACATATTTCACAAAACTTGCAATTTTCCCTTGGGGCCTGCACCTTATGGTGCCCCATGATCTCACTTCGTGTCATGCGTGCCCCTACCTCTACAGTCCGACATGGGTGAGGACTTTAAAAGCATCCCTATTCGGTCTAAGTGGGTGAGGACCTTAAACTTTCCCTCAAAACGTCCAACAAGGGTTATGATGTTAAAAGATCCTCGATCACATCCAAAGAGAGTGAAGATGTTTAAAGCCGCTTTATGTCTGATAAAGGTGAAGGCTTAAAAAGCACCCCTCCGCTCATCCAACAGGGGTTATGATGGTTAAAGACCCCTTGCATATGTCCAACAAGGGTTATGACGTTAAAATATCATCGATTACGTCCAATAAGAGTGAAGACGTTAAAAGACTCTTTATGTCTGATAAAGGTGAAGACTTAAAAAGCACCTATCCGCTCGTCCAACATGAGTTATGACGATTAAAGACCCACTATATACGTCCAACAAGGGTTATGACGTTAAAAGATCCTCGATCACGTCCAGTGAGAGTGAAGATGTTAAAGCCTCTTTATGTCCAATAGGGGTGAAGACTTTAAAAGCAACCTTACTTTGGTTTAAAGTGGGTGAGGACCTTAAACTTTCCTTCAGCATGCCCTACATGGGTAAAGACTTTAAAGCACCCCTATTTGGTCTAAACAGGATGAGGACCTTAAACTTTCCCTCGATGAGGTGGTCACCCCTACTTGAGCGCTCTAATTCAACCACCCACGCCCCAATGAGTTGAACCATCCACAACCACCATGAGGCTACCACTCTCATGTGAGTCCACCACTTGCCGTAAGAGTAAACCCTTACTCCTCGTCAAAATTCCAACTCTTGAGCCTACCACTCCCTCAAAGAGTCGCGTCACTTACATCCCTAATGAGTGTCTACCTCACCCATTTCATGAGACCAACCATGATCCTCAGGGAGTCTCTATCTCATGAAGCAAACCATTACTCCATAGTCAAGTCATACCTTCGCCTCATTTCAAGCACCATTCATACCCTCGAATGGCCACTCTCATTCGACCATTCCACTTCAGTTGGCTCTACATCCGCTTGTCACTCCTTAGAGTATCATTCAAAACCACGAATGACCGCTCCCATCTAAACCAATCCCATCTCCAATGGCTTCATCACATGCACCATTCAAACCCTTAATTCAAAACCTTGAATGGTCACCCAGATGGAGTGCTTCACTACGGATGAGCTCATCGCCAACCCCCATCTCACATATGTGCCCATGAGTGATTGACCACATCAATCCCCATTGGAGTCATCAACCCCACGTGTGGCCACTTCTACTGGACCACTCCATACCCATGAGGCAGCTCGACATTCTTATATTCCACCAGGCATCATCCAGATTCATGAATGAATGCCCCCATTAACCATACCCGGTCCCGATCGAGCTCAAATTTCAGGGCAAGGTTCGTCTTGTTGACGCGCACGTTTTGATATAAAATTTTCCTTGAGATGATGAGCGGATGGGGAGAATTCGAAGAGAGAAGTTTGGTTAGAAAATGAATGATTTGAAAAGAGAAAAATGTGTTTGATCAAACGGGCATATTTTGAGATCCCGACATCGGATCGTCATGAAAATGGATGCATTGCGATCGTGGGATGATGACGAACAATATGAGGTAAAATTTGAACAAGATGAAGGGTCGGATAGTGCGCAATTTAAAGATGAAAACAACAAGTTTTCCAGTTACCTGAATCTCATTTTCTGACGACTTTCCAAATTGGGAACAAGTTCAAATGACCATCAAATTTGATAATTTTTATCACAAAATGGCCGTGATGCGATCCTATCCGAGTTGTGATGAAGAAATTTGTTGGAAACACAACGGATTGGTCTTCATGAAGAATTAATAGTTTCCATGTTCTTAATGATGGTCGAAATTTTTATTGCCATAAAAAAAAGTGATTTGGGTGTCGAAATGGATATCAAAATGACTGCAATAATTTGAATGTCATTTCTATGGCGACGGATCGTCCGAACAGTCACCGAAAAACCCCCGAATGATGTCCATGGCTTGGGCCTTTTTCGAAGGGAACCAATTAGTCATTTCCTACATTGTGTGGGGGGGTATTGTGGTCATTTTTCACTAATACGAAAATGTATTTTTAATTCAAGAAAATGGTATTTTTGGTAAATTTAGGCTACTTTTGAGTATCCACCCATGTTTTGGTGGATGCCTATAAATATATGTAAGCTCATTGTGTAATGACACTTGGAGAAATGGAAAAAATTTGAATGAAATTTCATTTTTTGGCTCCTTTCGTTTAAAGAGAGAATATTTTGTTTAAGAGAGAGAATGCCCTTAGAGCTTCAAATCTCTAACCTCACCTAGCCATCCAAGGTCTAACCCCTACCACACCAAAGGGTCAACTACGAGCCAAGCCAAGCCGAAGACTCGTGCCCACCTAGGTGGACGGTTCTCTCTCTTTTCTTCTTTCTCCTCTTTCTCTCTCTCCTGACCCTCATCATCTTTCTCTTTCTAACCCTCTTGGGCCTGTGGTCTAGACTGTTGGCCCAATCCTCTCTCATCTCTCTCTCTCTCCTCTCTTCTCTTTCCCTCGGTCGCTCTCCCTTGTTTCTCTCTCTTCTCTCTATTTTCTCTCTCGCCCTCTCTCTCCTCCCAAATTCTCTATTTTCTCTCTCCCTTTCGGTTCCCCTCTCCCTTTCTTCTTCTCAATCCCCTCTCTCCCCCTCGGTCCTCTATTTTCTCTCTCTTCCTCTGGGTTCTCTCTCTCCCTCTCCCTCGGTCCCCCTCTCGCTCTCTTTTCTCCCTTCGCCTCTCCCTTGTTCTTCTCTCATTCTCTCTCTCTTCCCCCCAGTCATCTCTGTCTCTCTCTCGCACTCTTGTATCTCTCTCGCACTCGCGTATCTCTCTCGCACTCGCCTATCTCTCTCTCTTCCCTATTTGTCCATCTTTCTCTCTCTTTCTCCCCCATTCATCGCTCTCTCTCCCCGACTCATCTTTATCTCTCCCCCACTCGTCTATCTCTTTCTCTCTCCCCCACTCGTCTGTCTCTCTCTCCCCCACTCTCCTCTATCTCTTCTATCTCTCTTAACCCTCATGGGCCTGCAGCCTAGGCTGCGGCCCCAACCCTCTTTCCCCCCTCTCTTCACCCTCTCTCTCAACCCTCACGGGGGCCCAAACCTCTTTCCCCCCTCTCTTCACGCACTCTCTCTCTTAACCCCACAGTTGCAGGCCCAGCTCTCTTTTCCACCTCTCTTCACATTCTCTCTCTCTTAACCCTCACGATCTCGTAGCCTAGGCTGGGGGCTCAGCCCTCTTTCCCCCCTCTTCACTCTCTCTCTCTCCCTCTCTTAACCCTCATGGCTGCAGGCCCAAGCCCTCTTTTCCCCCTCTTTTTCACATTTTTTCTCTCTTAACCCTCACGGGCCTGTGGCCTAGGTTGCGGGTCGAGCCCTCCTTCCCCCCTCGCTTCACACTCTCTCTCTCTCTTAACTCTTATGGGCCCAACCCTTTTTCCCCCTTCTTCACACACTCTCTCTTAACCCTCTCAGGCCCGCAGTCTAGGCTGCGGGCCCAGCATTCTCTCTCTCACTCGTAGCTCTCTCTCTCCCTCATCCAATTTTTCTCTCTTCCTCCCCCGAAAGTCCCTCTCTCTTCCTCCCCCGAAAGTCCCTCTCTCTCACACTTGAAATCTCTCTCCTCCCCATCTCTCTCTATCTCTCTCTCACCTGAGGGCGGCAGCCTGCCCCAACTTCTCTCTTTCTCACCCAATCTTTCTCTCTCTCTCTCTCTCTCACCCCCCGTAAAGCTCTCTCTCCCTCTCTCACTCAATTTCTCTCTCTCACAAATTTTCTCTCCCCTCCCCATCTATCCCTATCTCTCTCTTTCTCACAAGCGGGCAGCAGCACCCAATCTCTCTCTACCGTGAGGCACTCTCTCCCTCTCTTCTGTGAAGCTCTCTTCCTCTCTACCTCTCACCTGAAATTCTCTTTCCCTCACCAATCTCTATCTCCCTCTATCGTGAGACTCTCTCTCTCTCCCCCTCTTCACCAAATCTCTTTCTCTTGCCCGTCATTCTCTCTATGCCATGAATCTCTCTCCCCCACGAGCTCTCTCTCTCTTATCAATCTCTTTCTCTCTCTCCAACTCTCACGGGACAGTAGTCTGCTGTTCCCTCCTCTCATCTTTCCCCTCTCTTTGTCCTTCCTTCTCTCTCATCACTCTCTCTCTCACGCCACATTTCTCTCCCTCTTTCTCTCTCAAATTTCTCTCTTCCTCACGATCCTATTTCTTTCTCCCTCACGTCCTTTTTCTCTCTCCTCTCACATGCATTTTTCTTTCTCTCTCCACCACACACTTCTATCTGTCCCTTTCTCATGCACTCCTCGCACACTCACATTTCATCACACACTCACTCTCTCCATACACATTCTCTCACTCTCTTTCTCTTTATCTTCTCACCCTTCTTATCTTCCTCCTTATTCTCTCTTCACCCTCTTTCACTCCCTTTTCTCGTATTTCATTTCTTTCTCTCTTCTCCTATGGAACTACTTTTCTTTTACTCTATCTAAAACTCTCTCTCTTCTAAAAATCTCATCCTTTCTTTACTATCTCTCACTCTATCTTCTCACCCTTCTTATTTTCCTCCTTATTCTCTCTTCACCCTCTTTACCACACATTTGCATTTGATTTTAGCCTCCCTAAGATTCTTATTTACTTTCAAGGATTTCTTATCAATCATCATCATTCATACATACATAAGCTTCTCATTTCATTTCATTATCATCAGGAATTATGCATAAGGGGGCTCTTCGAAATGGGTTTAACCCACGAACTCCGTTCTCCGGAGTCCTCTAGGGTACCTCAATCACAAGTCGAGTACCTTTTTTTTGTCATCCAGTAATACCTCTTGGGAGAGGTGACATCGAAAGGTTGTCCATTTTTCATCAATCTCTTTTTAATCTTTTTCCATTTTTTTAGTTTTCCACCATATTTCTCTTCTATCTTTGTTTGAACCTTTTAACCCATAAACATAATCCCCACCTCTCAAACCTCTCATACCCAAATGGAGACAAGCCAAGGGATGCCTCTCAAAACTCATAGATAAGTGTGATTCTAGTGTTGTGTAGCGAAGCGAGGGTCGAATTCAAACCGCATTGCAAGAACAGTCGGAGGTTCTCTAGTGATCTAAGAGGATAACCTACTTGGACGCGTCCCACGAACCTGACGACGAGTTAGGTTCTTAACGTCCTAATCGTCGTACTAAAATTCTCTTATCGTTTGTATCTATCCGCGCGCTTCGCATGTGGTTGTTTGAGAGGGGGTTTCTGCCCCCGACGCGAGACCTCTTTGGGCCTGCAGAAAATCCAGGTCCACCACTAGGATGATGGGAGTGAGGGCAACCCCCCTTTCTTCAGGGTCTAGGGTATGCAATGTTCCGATAGGACTCAAATTTGACCAAGGAATCCTTTGTAACATGTGAATTGAAGAGAGAATTAAATTTGAGTTATTTGTCCTCTTAGATCAGGCATCATGATCGAAGAAGAATCGTAGAACCATGATCCTTCAGATCCTTGACCCATATGCACTTCTATTCAAACTAGATTAGACCTTTCGTAATCCATCACAATTAAGACTCTTTCTCACATAGAAAACACTTCTAATTTCATTAGAAATTCAAAGTCAAAGTAGAAGTTCCACTTCCCACACCCACATATAGCTCATGACATGTAGGGTTGGGGCCTTGGCCCTTTCTGTTGATCCTACTATGATGTTATAGTTTCAGAAATTATGAAATCACCCTTCAGGGGGCTTTGAAATGATTTTTAAAAATTCTAAAAAATATTTAAATATCACAAGAATATAAATAAAATTGGAAAGCAATATTTTTGATGTTCCAAAAATTTTGAAACACAATTAATACAAAAACTTTTCATGACAGCAAACTGGCCAAAGTGATTGGACCTCGATTAATATTTTGGTTTGTTACCTAAAAGTCATGGTATTGTTTTTCTTTTTAGGATATATGACTTTGTATTGATTGCAATGACAATATACAAAATTATGTGGCAAAATCTATGCTCAAACATGAGCCGCAAAACCAAAAATAGGGCTTTTTCAAGGTTTCAAAAATTGCTAGGCGGCCGGCGTGACGCCCAACGCCCACAACCTCAGGTGCCTGGTGGTACAAATTCTTTAGATATATACATATATGTCCTGTCCAAATGTACATATATGCATATATTTGTGTCAAGTTTGTAATTTATTACATTTGAAAATGTTATAACATATTCTTTTATATACAAACATGTGACTTATCGCATGTTGAGAATAAGCTTATTCAAAATTCAAACTATACAAAATTTTTAAAAAAGTAAAAGTCTAATAGGCTATGTATTAGTAATAGTCTCCAACTCTCCATATTCCATCTTTGATGTTTGCGACCTCAATCGAGCTACTAATCACCTCAAAAGTCTTCTAATATCTCCAATAGCACCTTAAAAAATAATTCCAATGAAAAAAAAAAGTTTAGGGAGCTTCTTCAAGCTACAAAACATACTTTTGATTCTCAAAAATAAGTATAGCTAAGAACTTGAGGGCTTATGGAAGTGTTCTTTTAACTTTGGGGGGTTTGAAAATAGCCCCCATAACCTATTTAAACCTTTTTAGGGGTCAAAACTTTATCCTTTTGGGCATATTTAAAAATCGAAAAAAGGCCCACGTCCCTGGACGCCTGCCCAGAACTGGGAGCCTGCCTGGCCCGCCCAGGTGCAGCCTTCCAGAATGGGGCGCCCAAGTCTAGGTGTGCGGTCAGAGGTTTCTTGGGCTTTTTACAGAGGTGAGCGGACCGTTTTTTGAAACCTTGAGCTTTTTACAGTAAGAAGAAAAATGGCAAGATTTTCATGTTTGGAGACAGGCCTAGTAATGACACAGGTGTTGCTGATTGTCCCTTTGCTAAGGTGATGGCATCTGAAGTCACCACTAGCCATGTATATGGTAGGGAAGTAGTATGCTGTCGGTTAGTTTCAATATTTGATCAAACATCCAGGTACTGGGGGGAGGGGCTTCTTTCAAAGCCCATTGAATCGCTCTTTTGGAGTCTCGTTCCATCTGAAGGAGGGACCACAGCCATGATCGAAAAGTTTCAGATTCTCTAGAAGGGCAGTTACCTCTACCTTGGTGGAGCGTCTGATCCCAATAGAACCTGAATGAAAGAGGAGACTGTCCCCCAAACTATATGTAAACAAACATCCCACCTCCGACCTGCCTGGGTTGCCCAAGAAGCAACTTTCAAAATTAAGTTTTTATGACTCTGGTGGGTGGACTGACCAACCAAACACCCAAGCTATTTATTGCCACTGGCTTGGCATACCAGAATATACCCCAATTTTTGACAAAAGAGTTACTATGGTATGCTACATCAGGAGCACACTTTCCATCTACTCCCTTGGGCAGAAGAACTACTTGAGATATCTTTTGAATCTAAAATTTACGAAACTACCCAAGAATCACTAGATAATTATTTTCATAAGAGAAAATTTGAAATAAAGTTTTTTTACACTTGGATCTTGCCCTAAAAAATGGATGGTGTATGTTGAATCTTGAGACTTCTTTTTTTCAATTACATAGAGAGTGTGATTGGGAATTTTTCTTTTTTGAGGTTAGTCTATGGGTTGAAGAGCTCACATCCCCAAAATTTGGGATCCTAAATTACTCTTAGATTGGGTTTTACCCTAGTGGGTAAATGGACTATTTGCTTCCATGGGAGCATAACATCTGAGCTAGATCACCTCGAAAACTCCTTGCAACTGTGAGCCAGCAACACCACCATGGCTCTTATCTTGTATTTGAAAGCTTTTAACCCTATTTCCTTCCAAAGCTTCCCCATTTGGGAGTTATGTGATCCACAGGGACCAAAATGATGCCAACATTGTAGATCACCAAAGGAACAGCCTCGCTGCTGTGCAAGGAGCAAGAGAGGCAATGAATAGTTGCTGGGCATTTTGAGGTCATGTTCGCTCAGTTCTATTGTCTCCAAATCATCTTTGCACATTACACAGTGGTTTGGTAGAGGATACCCTTTTCTTTGGATCTGATCGACGGTATGCTCTTTTTGAGAGAACCAGCCAGTTAAGCGTTTGGTTCTTCGGGGAGACGGATGTGATACGAGCCTTATTAGGATTGGCAGAAGCGCTATTGGAAGAAACAGTATGCACTGAGGAGACTGAGAAATTACCTGACAACTGGGGGACTTGAAGTGTTTTCCGCACCCATTAGGGGAATGAAATGGTTGTTAACGAATTCAAGCAGTGCTGTCAATAGAGATGCCTTTGGATCATGAAAGTTCATCCCAAACTTTGGTGGCCAAACAAGCTGTCCTCCAAGCACAATATAGGACCTTGAAATCAAAGCATTGGGGTCTAAGCAATGGAAAAGAGGCTTGGGAACAGCCTTTGAAGACTGCCATCCCCAGCCCAAAGGTCCCTCCACTGTCTTATATGATATTCTGTCTTAGCCATGATTTGACTGTGGTGAACCGCCAAATGAAATCTTCATTGATTGTAATGATTCCCTTCATGCGCCGGACACTCATGCACTTGCACGAACCTTGTTAGTGAACTTGACTGATCAGGACCATATTTTTCTTGAATGACTTGGTTCCAAAGGTGGCTATTTTGACTATAGTTACCGGGATTGAGGTCGAATCAGACCCGTATTAGGATTGGGATTACGGGATAGTGACAGGCGGGAGCTCTCTATAGTAGGGACTACGATCCGTTTACCTTGGAATCCAAGGATCTCGATCTCAATATGTGGGGAGCTTGATACAAGCTTAATCGTGTTTGAATGATAAATTATATAGGAGCTCATGAAGTTAAAAATCGAGGCCCCTTTGAGCACTTAACTAGTATTGTAGTATAATATGTACTTTTTTGAGGGCCCTACCAATTTTGGAAAGAGTCAATTGTTTTGAAAGTGTTAGTGAGAATGAAGGTGGTGAGTTTAACTGGGACTTGGGTGGTAATACAGTACGATAATATACTGCTATACCATGCTACGATTCTATGCTGTATATAGTCTACTGTATTGTACCATATGCTTATATGCTACTATATTTTACTTTACTATTTATAACTATACAAGATATTGTTATATGGTTATGTTAGGGTATTCATTCTTATGAGTATTTCCTTAAGGTACTCAACATTTTTGGATGTTTGATACCTTTACCCTACAATGTAGTAACTTTTTTGTCTAGGTGTATTTTAGATAATTAATCAGTGGTAAAATAGAAATTCTTAATAGAAAGAGAAGCATTTTTTAACTATAGTGGAGGATAATATCATCTATATGAGATGTGACATCACTCACATGAAGCAATGATTGCTTCTTAACCACTAGTAAAATGCCGCTAATTTCGTACAGAAATATCTATCCTACCCCTCTTAGTGACAAAAAATATCATTACTCAAAAAATTTGGATTACAAACCAAAAATCTTGAGTATTTTCGTAGTACTCGTATATTATCAATACCCTAACATAACCCATAGTTGTATACCTATATGGTAGGCACTGTTATACTATGCTAGAATGCTAGAATACACTGTTATATACATATATATAATATATCTTTGCTATACGATATAACAATGGTAGGGAATCTGGAACCCTTATAACTTAGGATCTCAATCCTTAATAGGACATGAGAGAGATTCCTTAGAAGATTGGAATCCTTGGTCGTAAGAAATCTCTCGTCATGCGCAGAGTCACTTCTGGATAGCTATGGGCATCCTGAAGAGGGACATATCGAACATCGGGATATTGGAGAGAGCAACTTTGATTAGCATTATCTGTCACTCTAGTGACATCTAGCTGGCCTTCCAATCAGTCTACCTTCTCTCAAATTTTTCCCCAACCTTATCTGATGATCTTTTCTTTGACTTGCCAAGGTAGAGTTGGAGCCCATTGTAGTTAGAGGGCCAGCTGTCAATCCCATAACCTTGGTGCTTCACCAGCATTCGCCTGTCGTTATGGTTCACACAAATACCCTCATCTCAGTCTTGGCTAGGTTAATTTTAAGCCTCCTCAATAACTCGAAACATCCTGCAGTTGATCATAGGTTGTCCATTTACTAAAGATCCGCATCACAAAACACAAATGTGCCATCAGCATGCTATAAATTGGTAAATTTAGGTGTACTAGGAAGAGGGTTAGAGACTTTTAAGGAGATTGTGATTTTATGGATTTGAGATAGATTTATTGACTGTATCCCAAACAATCACAAAAAGGAAAGGAGAAAGGGGATGTCCTTGACAGAGGCTCCTGGACAAGGGGAAGTATCCACGGGGGCTTCCATTGATGAGGACGGATAAGTGAGGTGATCGAATACGACCGGAGATTCAGTTTCTCCACCTACTCTTGAAACCTATGCGACCATGAACATGGTCCAAAAGGACCCAATCATTGTGATCATAAGCCTTCTCTGCGTCTAGCTCAAACACCAAGCTTGCCAGGAGTAGATCGCTTCATGGGCGATCAACACGCCCTCCAATCCATGTTCAAGAAGGCAAAGGTGGCTGCCTAGGCGATGGGGGGTCAAGGCCACCTAGGTGTTAAGGCGGCCGCCCAGACCCAAAGGCGACTACTGTTTTTTTTTTTTTTAAGTTGGATCCCCTATGCCTCCCCCCATTTATTGTATATACTATGTAATAATAATTACGCATCAATACTATTGTTTTGTTTTACCAATAAATTAATAATTAATGTTACATGCAAAAAGCATTTTTGTAGTTATTATTTTTGGCTTCTCAATAAATTAATTACTATTACATGCAAAAGCCAGTTTTGATAAATTAGTAATTATGAATTAATATTATTTCTTGGTTTCCCAATAAATGAATAATTAATGTTACATGCAAAAAACATTTTCGTAGTTATTATTTTTGGATTCCCAATAAATTAATTACTATCACATGCAAAAAGCATTTCGATAAATTAGTAATTACGAATTCATACTAGTTTTTTTTGTTTCCTACTAAATTAATAATTAATGTTACGTGCAAAAAGAATTTTCATAGTTATTATTTTTGGGTTCCTAATAAATTAATTACTATCACATGCAAAAGGTATTTTCGATAAATTAGTAATTACAAATTAATATTATTGTTTTGATTTCTCAATAAATTAATAATTAATGTTACATGCAAATTTTTTTTCGTAATTATTTTTGGGTTTCCAATAAATTAATTACTATCTCATGCAAAAGGAATTTTTGATAAATTAGTAAACGAATTAGTACTAGTTTTTTGATTTTCCGATAAATTAATAATTAATATTACAAGCAAAAAGTATTTTCGATAAATTAATAATTATGAATTTATACTTTATTTTGGTTTATCAATAATTAATAATTAATGTTACATGTAAAAAGCATTTTCAATAAATTAATAATTTCGAAATACTATCTTTTAGTTTACCAATAAATTAATAATTATTGTTATATGGAAATTATAAATTAATTACGATATTTTCAAGGCAGCACCTAGGCGCCTGCCTTTTACACTGCCTAGGCAGACGCCTAGCTTTTTCTGCCTAATATAGACCGCCTTGATCACGCCTAAGCGTTTTTTGAAAACGTCCGCCTAGGCGGCTGGGTGGCCGACTTTTGGTTCATTGCATCCAATGTTTGGCAATTCTTTACAAACGTACCGTGTGAAGTTGACACCAAATCCTAGGGCCTGCCCAAGGCAAATGACTAATACTTAAGCTAGAATTTTGTAATAAGCAGGCTAATTGGCATGAAGTCCTTGAGTTGCTTTGCCCCTTTGACCTTTGGGGTCAAAGCACTAAAGACTCCCAAGTGATATTTCCCTTGGTAGACTTCCACAAACCTGGCCAACAAATCTGAGCTATTGTGTCCCAGAACTGATGAAACAGCGAAACCGGGCACAGGGAATATGTCTAGGGCTGGCGCCTTGACATGACCATTTTCGGCCATTACCCTTCCGATTTCCATTTCAGAGCAAGGTCTCTAACCAGTCGACCATCAAGCTCGGAAAGCTGAATTAGACATGGAGGGCCTACATGGGACTCCTTGGACGTCAACCTTAGGAAGTAACTAACAACGACTGCATTGACTAACAGGTTCATCAAAACTTTGCTGCCCACTTTGATTAACGACTTAATAAGGCACCACTTAGAGACTGAATACTGGCCAAATTGGACCGACAGTAAGGCACTACTTAGAGACTGAATACTGGCCAAATTGGACCTACAGGCACTGAAGGAATTGTATTGTTGAAATCACAAAATGCATCAGTTGTGGTGAAGTACACAGATGCTTCTTTAGTGCTTGTGGATGTGTGACCACATATTTGTGGTTACATGTTATAGATAATGAGTCAACCACTGGCTAGAAAAGAAAAAAAAAAAAAAAGGCAAGTCAGTGGGGATTTGGGTCCCTACCCTTTGGTGAGAATGGTGTATGAGACTTCATCATAGGGCCTGGCAGTACTACCGCCAAGACCCCAGCCCATTCTCTACTACTAGGTAGAAGATTTGCATATATCCTTTTGTCATATGCACTCGACACCGTGTGCTGTAAATTCCATTAATCTATTGTATGCTGATTTTAGTTGGAAGGCATGAGAATAATGGTGGATGGGCCTGAGTCTAGAACAAAATTATTGCCATGCTAACATTTTGAATCTCACGGGGAAAACATATGATTGGGTAAGAATTTGTGGGGCTAACTGCTTCGCACTGAACTTTTCAATGTGCAAATCCTTAGAAGAGAGAAAATTACTATGGTAAACTTGCCTGACTTGGTAGGTCTGAGGATAATGCGAAAGTTGCCATGGGCTCATTCTATCAGTTCTGGACACACATGACATCATCAGTTGTATTTCTGAGACCCCCTACAAGATCGTATAATGGTATTTGAAGATGAAAGTCTTGCCATCAGCTGTATTTATAAGGGTATGGAGGGGGCACATGAGGCTACCAAACGAACCATCTACCACATGATAGCCATGATTTGATGTGGCCAATAAAATTTTGTAATTTAGTTTCCAACGAACTACTGTTCTCTCGAACCTTGTTCCCACAGATTCTCTCATGGAAACTATGTTGGCATTGCTACCGCTTCCTAGTGCCTTGGAATGCCTTTGCATCATTCAGGTTTTACCTATCAAGTAATATTGAAACATTTGAATTCTAATACTTTTCTTATTTTAAGCTTATTTTTTCTGTAGATTTTTTACATAAGAAACCTCTGAAATGCACGTTCTATTGGTGTTGCATATGTGCAGGCCCATGTTTTTTGATGAGAAGGTTGAACTCTGCCACCGCATTCGAAAGCTACCTTGTGATAACCTGTACCGACTTATCGAAATCCTCAGGCCGAAAAAAGCATCAACAGAAAGTGAGGACATACAAGTTGATCTCGAAATGGAGGTGAGAATTATGAAAAATGTTCGTTTTTGTTGTTTTGTGATGAAAGGACCCTCATTCCGTAGTGTTTGGATACATGATCTTGTAAAGGAGGTCATAATTAAAAGAAATGTTCGTTATTTGGTGATAGAAATTATTCGTAGTGTTGTGATTGGTGTTTCAGGATAATGCGACCCTTTGGAGACTTCATTTCTACACAGAGATGGTCACAAAGTCTAGGAAAATACATTGAAAGTGATGATCTGATATGGAGTCCACTGCATGATGGATGACTAATCTGTCATGTCCAATGCTTGAATCATAAGCCTCAAAATGGTGACAATTCGACAATGATTCTTGACCAAAGAGTGAAGCTTCCACTCATTGATGATTTTCTGGATGCTACATTTTCCGTATCATACTAGAGATATCGTTGAAATGGGAAGACGGAAAAGATGTCAAGAATTATGTTTTCTGAACGTGCACCAACATCGAAAGCGTTGATCTGATGGAAGCGTAAAAAGAATGGTCTTACATACTATTTTGGTGACAACTGCAACTAACATCATAACTGGACTTGTGCCTGGGCTGCTGAATTTGAGGCCGTCTTCAAAGCAAGCCTAAAGAGCTATGCCGCTGATTCATAAAAAGTGGTTTTGTGAAGTTGTATTTTGACAAATATTCAATCATATCTTGTTATGGTATCAATCCCCACTGACCGGCCTTCATAATTAATCACATTCTTTAATTCTGTGCGTGTCCCTGTGTTATATGCTTTCATAAAAATTCTCGTAAAATCGAGAATGAAATTTTCATTATGTACATACCAGATCATAAATTAGTAATTACACCCAATCTTTGAAAAACGTCCCCATTATTTTGAACTATATATTTTTTGGAATGGGATATCTATGGAATCTCCGATCAAACTTTATTCTATGGTATTTTCATGAGATTTCTGTTTTTTATTCTTAAGCAAGCCCTCGAGAGGGCTTATTTGATCCATAATTGAGGTTTTATCTTTATTTTCTGTTTTGTTTGTTTCAAGAAACATATTGATCAATTCTAATTTTTTTTTTTTCTATCGATTCTTTTCCGATTGAGATGTATGGGTTCATCATCTATGTGTCTATATAGATTTCTTTTCATGGATTAATGAAAATGTGTAAAAGCTTTGTTCTTTCTATTATACAGTAGAAAGAGTCGCATGTAATGACAGATTACGACCATATTATTAGAAGCTTGTGGTAATTGTTATTTTTATTTATCTATTTAATATAAATACTAGATGAATGTAGGTCTTTCATTTGGTAATTAGCTACAATCACCGCCACAAATTTTGAAAGGGTGAAATTAAACTTTGATGGCAATTCACCAAGAAACCCTGGCCAATAAGGATTAGAAACGTAATCAAAGATTATCATACTCAAGAGGGTGGTCACCTCTGAGCACTCCATGTACTACCAATAAGGTTGAAGCTAAGCCCCTAAGGCGAAGACCTAGAATTTTGGCGGTCTCCATTTTTTTTGAACATTAACACAACCTTTCTATTAAATAAATAAAAAGATACAAGATATACAGGAAATAAAGAAGTGGAAGCGTCAGAAAAAATTGACAAGTAGAGAGGTGGAGTTTGTTCCTCTTTTGGTTAAGGCATAGGCCTTTTCATTCACCTCACGATAGCAATGATGCAAGTTAGCATTGAAAGAAGAAAGGATGATCCTAATCGCATGAAACGATACTCTAACGCTCCATGGAACATTAAATTCTTCATGGTACCAAGCTATGACATTTGCCAAATTTCCTTCAATAATCATATGCCCTTCCTACCGTGAAAGAAGTTTCAAATCCTCCAGGAGACCTCTAGCCTCCGTTTCATTAGCGGTAGTAATATGACATGGACATGACTATGAGCACAAGACATGACTCAAATGATTTTTAATCAACCCACCATAGCTTGTTGCTCTTGGATTGCCAAAGTTGCTGTCATCAAAGTTCAATTTGATTGAGTATAAATGAGGAGGGGACCAAACAGTAGCTCTTCGGTAGATCTCATGTTGCCTAGTCGCGATTGCTAAGGGGCTGTTAATGATAAGTCTATTTGGTGTAGGGCCACCATCTTTGTGAGAAAAAAACTAATTTGTTGCTAAGGCTAAAATGTTAGATTTTAGCATAGCAAAATCAATGGAGATTCCTTTAAACATTCTTTAGTTTCCCTTCTTCCACACACTCCAAATGACGCTTATCCATAAAGAACGTCAAAATATATTACCCACATTTGGGATACAAAGGGATAACCATGAAGAGATAAAAAATCTGCAAAATTTTCGAATTGGAATAGATAAGTTGAAACATTGGAGAACCCAATTCCAAAGATCAGGAATTAAAGGGTAGAAGAGGAATAAATGTTAGGCTGTTGCATTGCTAGCTTTGCACAAAATGCAAACATTGGGTATAATGAACCCGTGCTTCATTAAGTTATCTACAGTGGCTAGCTTGTCTTGACAAAGTGTCCATAGAAACAACTAAACTTTAAGCGGAACATGGAGTTTCTTTATCTAAGAAAGTCTTGGATCCAGTTGTCTATATCGATCGCAGATGATAAGAGCATATGCTGACTTAACCGTAAAATCCCCCGAGGTAGTAAGGTCCCAGATCACATCATCCTGTAGATTAGGGAAAAGTTGGATATTGTTTAACATGTCCAATAAGGTTTGATACCCATAGATAAAAATATCAATTATTCTCATATACCTCTCATAAATAGACCAAACAATGTTAGTATGAGCATCCCCACTAGCGTCTTTTACTGTAGCTTGTGTGTTTGAGACTTTAGAGACCACATCAGGGAAAAGGTATTTGAAAAGGTAGTCACCAAATCATTTATCATATCAGAAAAGTGTAGATTCTCCATTACCCACAACTTTTCAAAAATAACACCTCCATTGTCAAGTGGAAAAAAATGACCCTATTAGCATCACATATGATGAAAAGAGGGAAATGCCATTCACATCATATGGCGAAACACTAGGACGCTCTATGCAGGATCCTGGTTCCTAATTTGGGATTCATTGATGATAAGAAATTTCAATTCAACCATGCATTATTATTATTATTTGAATATTATTTTAAATATTTTACATTTAGGCTAAAAGAGACATGTTCGGAAGTAGTCTGAAAAGATATGGGCACTTATGGTCTCTCTAAGGATATGACTTTTAATAGAGCAGAATGGAGAACCTTGAAGTATGTAGCCATCCCCAATTAATTGAAAAAAAGCTATGGTGATGCTGATAATGACTTTAAATATTTTACATTTGGAAAGTTGTTTCATGCATGCTGGACCGTATTTTGACATATGCGGACCAAAAAATGTAAAGCATCCATCTCAAAGATGAATGCAAGTAGGTGTTCCATCTAAAAACAATGGAAACTTACGGTTCAAATGTTTTCTTATTAAAATTATTATTTCTAGTTTTTAAAACTTATTTATTTATTTATTCATATCCATGGTCTCCATGTTAGAGATTACATGTCCTTAAAAATTAAAGTCTTAAAATCTATCTCAAAGATAGATTCATTACGAGGCTTGCATTTCTATATATGCGGGCTTGGCCGCATAGAAATCAGGTCCTTTACATTTATAGTCACCTTTTTTTGGTAAATCACCATAAGAAGTAGGTTTTTTTATGTGGTTGGATGTGAATTTAGATGATTGCATTAATTCTATTGACCAAGCTCAAATTTCAAAAGAAATTTTCTCAAACTAAATAATTATGACGTCCTTATTTCAAAGATAAATGGTCTAATTGTATACAATCCCATTTGTTATTGAATCATTCGAAATGGTGATCTAGAAATTTTTTAAAAAAATAACTGAATATAATTAAGGGTTCGGAGAGGATTGAGAACAACATTAGATAAGCTTAAAGCAAAGAGAAAAAAAAAATGGAAACAGGGTTTAGTTGGGAATTGGACTGGAAACCATACTATCTAAAAATTGATTTGGTTTCCACATCCAGATCGGCAATCCGAATAAAAAATCTCCGGGTTTTAAAACAAACCAATCCAAATCACCCTATTCAAGTAATCCAAATTGGCTCACCGGAGGTAGGTTTTAAAGCACTGCTCTCAATACTAGCAGTTTTCTCTCTCTCTCTCGTTTCTGTTAAACAACTTAGAAAAAATTATAAATACCGTCAAAATCAACTTTCTTGACATCCTATTAGACAGAAGGGTGGTAAGCTCATCTTACCTCAGGCCTACCTTTATTTTTATGCATTAGACAGAAGGGTGGTAAGCTTATCTTACCTCAGGCTTGCCTTTATTTTTATTTATTAGACAGAAGGGTGGTAACCTCAGGCTTACCTCTATTGTTAATTTTTGAGTGTTAAACTCACATAGGACAGAACCCTTTCCACCAGGCTAAGGAGGTCGAAAACTAGTCCAGTATCGATCATCATGAGACTGTCATTATCAATGCGTTGGGTTGGAGTGAAACAGAATCATTGATTAGGTTCACAATTAAACACAACATGGACCGTCCCTTAGCTCGCAAATGGGGCAAATTTCAATGAAATTCAGATATGTTTCTTTTTTCGTATCTTTGTTTCTCATTCCTCCTGTTTCGGCTCCACTGTGGGATCGCATGTAACATGGAAGGTAGGAGAGGAAAAGGGTTGGGAATCTGGCTGATTTCGTGGTGGTAGCTTCTCTTGAATCAGTTATCGTGTCGTGGTTCCATTTCTGTCCTTCCCACTAAATTTACCAAAAAAAAATAGAAAAAAGAAGAAGAAAGGAAGGCAGTTAAATGAATATTATAAAAAAAATAAAAAAATTTGAAGAGGGAGAGTGCATAAAAAAAATAATTAGCTGCATAGTGTTAAAACTCACTTTTAGTAGTAAAATGTAGGGAAATTATCGTTAATATACTTTAATTTTAAAAAAATCGCAAAAAAAACCCCAACTTCCTAAAACCTCGTCCACACCATTTTTTCCAATTTTTAGGATTCTTTTGACAAAAATACCATTTACGGTAGTCTTTCTACCGTAATACATTTTGAATGTATTACGGTATTTTTGGGATTCTTTGGACGAAAATACTATTTATGGTAGTCTTTCTACCATAATACATTTGAATGTATTACGGTAGAAGGACTAACGTAATAGTATGAAGATATATTACCGTACTTCGAGTACCGTAATGAACATTTCGGTAATTTAAATATCGTAAAGAATATTACCGTACTTTAATTACCATAATACATAAATATATTCTTCACGGTATTTTTGGTTAAAAAGCTTCAAACCGAAGCTAATATCAGGGCTATCTCTCTCCTCCTGCGCTCTGCGAAATCAAAACCAAGAGATACATTTTTTTCGTAAAATCCCAAAAATTTATCTCTAATATTTCATTTTTGAATAAATACATAATAAAATTGAAACAAATTCGAGTTTTTTTTTATTTTTTCTTAATGTATATACAGTATACAGATTACCCACCATTATTGTTTATTTTGCAGTGACAAAAATGGTTCTACAAATTCCTAGAGAGAGAAAGAGACTCTGGTTTCCTATTGTAAAAAGTATTTTCATCTAAAAAAATCCCAAAATTTGAAAAAAAAATGTAGGCGAGGTTTTGGGAAATTGGGATTTTTTTTGTGATTTTCTTAAAATTAAGGTCTATGTAAAAATTCCTCATGAACTTTCAACGGGAAATTATCACATGTACCTCTATTTTGAATGTTTCCGTGAATCAAACAACTGTGAGATGGACGGTGGAGATGAATCTTGTGGTACAACTCGGTTATCCATCTTGAGAATTGAAAGTGGATGCCCTGCTATGTAATGTGTCTTGTACTGGATTGATATATTCCCTTATTATATTATACTTCCTATGATTATATACTATAATCGACAACCTTTCAAAATATAAAGATTAATATTAGAATGAGTTGTGAATGGTAGATTTAATAACTATGCGGTTTTTTTTTGTTTATCAAGTAAAGATATATATATGTAATTATCATTAAAAAATAAAAAGTATTTTTGTCATCTTCATAATAGTAAACTTGAAATTTTGTTTAAAAAACAATGATATCTTATAAATAAAGTTATAGGAAACTAACTTCCAAAAATACTATAGTACTTTTATAAAAAATTTAAATTTACCCTCAATAATTAAATTATCAATTAAATAAAATTTACTTTTTTTTTTTTTGATAAATACACAGATCACAACATATATTAATGTCACACCCCAAGAAATTTCAATACAGATATTCTTGAGATGTGACACTCCAAAACAAATATACATCTCTTGATAGGACAAATTTACAGTGGCGAGGTCTTACAAAGTAAATAAAGAAAGCTAGCACAACAACAAAATCTTCCAAGGTTGATCTTGACTAGCACTCAAAATGAATCCGCAGTTATCTTGAAAAAATGTTTATCATAGTTTGATGAGTTTGGCTACTCAGTAAGTGATCATCATAATCCTAAAAATAATCATGGTTGAAAGATATCAATATTTTAAAAAATGAGATCTATTAATAGAAATGCATCAACATTTTCACTTTCAATAAATGCATAATTAAGTATAATCCGAAAAATTGAAATGCATATAACACTTTAACGGCAGTGCATAATTCAAAAGATTTCAGAAAATACCCTACTGGCGTCCCAAGTAGGTCACCTGTATACCCCATCAGCGTCCTAATGGGTCCACTTAATCCCTATCGGCGTCCCAAATAGGTCCACTTAATCCCTGCAGATCCACTTATACTTCACCGGCGTACCGGATGAGTCTACTTAATCCCTACCGGCGTCCCGAATAGGTCCACTTATATCTCACCGGCGAACCGGATGAGTCCACATGCATACTTAAATTATTTCTAAATCTCTTTAAACATTCGAAAACAACAAATATCATGTACTCAACATATCACTGAAATCATTAATATGAATTTCACTGACACCATTAATAACAGTCACTTTCAATAACATTTCAACCAATCAAATATTTTGGGCTCAAATTTAGAAAGGTAGCAGTTCGTAAAGACATTCTAGCATAATTGCCAATCTAATATGTATAGAAAAACTCTTATAGAAATTCAAGAATACGGAATTATCACAATTTATGGGATGTTAATTTGTAAATAAACATTTCACAACAATGCTATAATCAAATGCAAAAATATCAATTTTCAGTTAATAAGGCAGTCATTTGCACATGAAATTTACAATGTCTAAATATTTAAAAATAGTAGAAAGAAATCTCACAATTTTACTAAAAGCAGAAATATCACATTTATTTCTAATAATTTGATAGTATATAAAATTTTCTAACAATAGACAAGAAAAATAAATAAATTTATTTTTCGAAGAATTTACAGCATTTAAAATTTCTAACATAGATAAAATATCACATATTTTATTAAAAACATTATTTTTCAAGATAATGAGGTCGCGTTCGCATAAAATTTATCGCGCCTAAAATTCATGATAATAAGCAGAAATAATTATTTCATTTTATTTTTAAAAAGAATGGATTATTTTTCGAGACAATGAGGTCACTTACATACAAAACTTATAAAATAATGATCCTGGACGGAAATATCACTATTTATTAAAAACAGACTATTTTTCAAGAAGACGATGTCACTTACATACAAATATTTGAGAGGGAGCTTCCGATAAAAATTCGGCTAGAGAGAGGAGTTCACTGTGTTTCGACCAGAGAGAAAAATCTCATAAGTTTTCTAAGGTAGGAGTCCTCACCTCTCTGAATTTAAAGTCTACTAATATATTATTTTATTCTTTTATTACGTTACAGGTGTGAGCGTTAGCTTACGCTTTAAACGCCTAAAGCCCACATCCTCTAGTGGACGTGGCAAGAGCAAGGAAGCAACAAAGCTTTTAAACCAAAACCTTTTAAAAGTAACGATGGTCCCTAACGACCATCATGTTCAAACGAATTGTTATGTATTTAAAATTTTTTTTTTTTTTTGAAAGTTTAAGATTGTTACATTCTTTCCCCCTTAAAGAAATTTAGTCCTCTAAATTTATGTACCTAATTACTGAAAAAGATAGGGATATTTTTCTCTGATATCGTTTTCTCGTTCTTAAGTCGACTCTTCTCTTGAATGGTACTGCCATAATACACGGACTAAAGGAATCTCCTTCTTGTGCAATACTTGTACTCTTCTATCCAATATCAAAATTGGTTGCTCAATGAAAGATAGGTCCTTCCTGATCGGTAAAGGTTCATCTTTCAAGATATGAGATGGGTCGGGCTGATATTTTCGTAGTGAAGATACATGAAAGACATTATGGTCATTTGCCAATTCGGTTGGTAAGGCAAGTCTATAAGCGACACCTCCGATTCTTTCTAAGATTTCAAATGGTCCGTTGTAACGTGGGTTCAACTTTCCTTTCTTGCCGAATCTCATAATGCCTTTTATTGGTGAGATTTATAGGAAAACTCGATCACCTTCCTCAAATTCAAGATCTCTCCGTCGGTTATCGGCATAACTCTTTTGCCGACTCTGAGCTGTCTTGAGCCTTTCACGAATTAATGCTATTTTATCTGTGGTTATCTGGACAATTTCTGGCCCCAAAAGCTTTCTTTCACCAACCTCATCCCAACAGATGGGTGACCTACATTTCCTTCCATACAGGGCTTCATATGGTGCCATCTGAATACTGGCTTGGAAGCTATTATTATAAGCAAACTCAATCAGGGGTAAATGGTCATCCCAGCTTCTTGTAAAGTCAATAACACAGGCCCTCAGCATATCTTCCAAGGTTTGGATGGTCCTCTCCGATTGTCCTTCAGTTTGGGGGTGAAAGGCAGTACTAAAGGTGAGTCTCGTCCCCATGGCTGACTGTAGTCTAGCCCAAAATTTAGAAGTAAACCGAGTATCCCTGTCCGATACAATACTGATAGGAACTCCATACAACCGCACGATTTCCTTAATGTACAACTGGGCCACTCGATCCAAAGTGTACGTCGTGCGAATCGGTAGAAAGTGGGCAGCTTTGGTCAATCGGTCCACAATGACCCAAATGCTATCATGTCCTGAATTTGTTCTAGGCAAGCCAGAGACAAAATCCATAGAGATGTGCTCCCACTTTCATTTTGCCACGGGTAAAGGCTGCAACAACCCAGCGGTCCTTTGATGTTCAGCTTTTACTTGCTGGCATATTGGGCACTTAGATACAAATAGTGCTACCTCTTTTTTCATATTATTCCACCAAAAGGTTTTCTTCAGGTCCTGATACATTTTAATACTTCTGGGATGTATTGTATAACGAGAATGATGTGCTTCTTCCAAGATAGCTTTCTTCACACTCTCATCATTCGGGACACAAACCCGACCTTTGAATATTAGCAAATCCTCACTACATATAGAGAATTCAGTTCTCTTTCTTTGCTTCACCTTTTCTATAATTGTTATAAGCTGAGGGTCTTTCTTTTGTGCCAATCGAATCTGTTGGATTAATTGGGGTTCTGCCTTAATGTTGGCAATCATACTTACCACACCATTAATGGATGGAGTTGGATGCCAATCCACTATTTCCTCTAACAATCTCATTTCTTAGATCATTAGATGAGCTAAGACTCCCGTAGATTTTCTACTTAGAGCGTCGGCCACAACGTTAGCTTTTCCTGAATGATAATGGATTGTACAATCATAATCTTTTAAGAAATCCATCCATCTTATCTGCCGTATATTTAAATCCTTCTGAGAGAAGAGGTATTTCAAACTCTTATGATTCGTGTATATTTCGAATTGCTCACCATATAGATAATGCCTCCATATTTTCAAAGTGAATACTATTGCAGCTAGCTCCAAGTCATGAATTGGATATTTTTTCTCATATTCTTTCAACTATCTCGATGCATATGCCACTACTTTCCCATATTGCATTAATACACAGCCCAAGCCTTTATGTGAAGCATCACTATAAATCACAAATCCCCCACTCCCCTCAGGAATAGTTAAAATAGGTGCTGAAGTAAATCGAACTTTTAGTTCTTGAAAACTCTCCTCACATTCACTTGTCCACTCAAATTTGACATTTTTCTGTGTCAATCGAGTCAATGGGGTTGCGATTCGAGAAAATCCTTCTACACATTTTCTGTAATATCCTGCCAATTCCAAAAAGCTTCGAACTTCAGTCACATTACTTGGTTGTTTCCAAGTAACAACAGTTTCAACCTTTAAAGGATCAATTGATAGACCTTCCTTTGATATGACATGTCCTAAAAATGTCACTTGTTCAAGCCAAAATTCACATTTACTAAGTTTGACATACAATTTCTTTTATCTTAATATTTGCAATACCATTCTTACATGCTGCTCATGTTCTTTCTGATTCTTGGAATAAATTAAAATATCATCGATGAATACCACAATAAATTTATCCAAAAAAGGCTTAAAGATCTGATTCATCAAATCCATAAATGCAGCCGGTGCATTGGTTAATCCAAAAGGCATAACTAAAAATTCATAATGGCCATACCTTGTTCTGAAAGCTGTCTTGGGAACATCTTCACTTTTAATCTTAAGCTGATGGTATCCAGATCTAAGATCAATTTTTGAAAACACTTGTGAACCTTGTAATTGATCAAATAAATCATCAATTCTAGGTAATGGATACTTATTTTTTACTGTCACTTGGTTCAACTGTCTATAATCAATACACAATCTCATAGTCCCATCTTTCTTTTTAACAAACAGTACTGGAGCACCCCAAGGTGACACACTGGGCCTGATAAAACCTTTATCTAATAATTCTTCCAATTATTGTTTCAGTTCCTTAAGTTCTACAGGTGCCATTCTTTAAGGTACCTTAGAAATTGGTGCTACCCCTGGCAATAATTCAATGGAGAATTCAATTTCCCTGTCAGGCGGTAATCCTGGCACTTCTTCTGGAAAAAAGTCGGGAAATTCTCGGATAACCGGAGTGGTATCCAAATTTATTTCTTCCTTCCTATCTTCTTTGATATAGGCAAGAAAGCCTTGACACCATTTTCGAAAGAGGCGATTAGCTCGAATACAAGAGATTAAATATGATGGGGAGTCTTCTTTGATACCATTGAAGTAAAATACTGGTTGATTCGGAATGCTAAAGGTAACCATTTTCTTATAACAATCAATACTTGCATGGTATGCAGAAAGCCAATCCATGCCTAAGATTACATCAAAATCTTGAATTTTCAAGAGTATTAAATCAACCAACAGTTTCTTTTCTTCTATCTTTATTACACATGATTTGTACACTATATTGGTGTTAATTGAATTTGCCATCGGTGTGGCTACCTCTAGAATGTATTCTAATAGTTTTGGTTCTACCTTTAAGTGGCATGCAAAGTGTGATGACACAAATGAATGAGTAGATTTAGGATCAATCAAAACATGAGCTACTTTTTAGAAGGTAATAAGAGTACCTTATATCACTAATTTTGAGGCCTGAGCGTCTTGCTCGGTGATTGCAAATACTCTTCCATTCATCTGCGGCTTTTGAGCTATCTCTTCCTGCTTTGGAAGCTATTGCATCTGTCAGCTAGGACATTGTCTAATCTGGTGTCCCAATTTTCCACATTTAAAACAGGCTCCGGTATTCCAATAACAAGGGCTGGATCCATGGGTTTTCCCACATTTCTTACATGGTCTATTGGGCTTTGAAGTGGCAAGGGACTTGGCTTCTTGTTTGCCCTTTCAAATTGTTGTCGATTAGATGGTGTGAGTCTAACATGGCTTTTCTGATTTTTTGTCTTTTGGTAATCTTCATAATATTTTTCGACAATTTGGGCTCGATCCACTATTTCAGCATTAGTTCTTAATTTCAAGACTGATATCCTGCTTTTGATAGCTGGCCTGAGATCCCTTTCAAATTTTTTCACCTTTGTTACCTCATTGTTAATCATATATGGTGCAAACTTGGCCAATTCAGTAAACTTGGCCTCGTACTGTGCTACGGTCCGATTTCTTTGGATTAATTCCAAAAATTCCATTTCTTTTTTGTCACGAATAAAATCTGGGAAATACTTTTCATTAAATGCCTCTAGAAATACTTCCCAAGTCAAGGGTTTATTTTCTTTGACCAATACTCCTTTTGCCATTCGCCACCAGTGTTGTGCTTCACCTTCTAACATAACGACTGCGAAGGCCACTTTCCTATCATCAGAACATTCCATTACCTCGAATATTTTTTCCAATTGCATAATCTATCCCTCGGCTTCCAGTGGGTTTACAGCACCCTTAAAAAAAGGTGGGTTTAATTTCTTAAATTGTTCGATATTACTCCCACCATTTCCTGTAACTGACTGCCTGGGTGGATTGTTGTTTTCCATCTGATGTTGCATTAGAGCAACCATATTTTCCAAGGCTTTGTGAATTCCTTCCATATTGGCTTCAGCTATTCTGGATCTTGACTTTGTCCCGGTATGTACACACAATAAATGTGATTTTAAGTACATTCTTTTTAAATTTCCTAAGAATCTTAAACCTAGTGCTCTGATACCATAATTTGTCACACCCTAAGAAATTTCAATACAGACATTCTTGAGATGTGACAGTCCAAAACAAATATACATCTCTTGATAGAACAAATTTACAGTGGGAAGGTCTTACAAAGTAAATAAAGAAAGCTAGCACAACAACAATATCTTCCAAGGTTGATCTTGACTAGCACTCAAAATGAATCCGCAGTTATTCTGAAAAAATGTTTACTATAATTTGATGAGTTTGGCTACTCAATAAGTGATTATCATAATCCTAAAAATAATCATGGTTGAAAGATATCAATATTTTAAAAAATGAGATCTATTAACAGAAATGCATCAACAGTTTCACTTTAAATAAATGCATAATTAAGTATAATCCGAATAATTGAAATGCATATAACACTTTAACGACAGTGCATAATTCAAAGGATTTCACAAAATACCCTACTGGCGTCCCAAGTAGGTCACTTATATACACCATCAGCGTTCTAATGGGTCCACTTAATCCCTATCAGCGTTCCAGATAGGTCCACTTAATCCCTGCAGGTCCACTTATACCTCACCGGCGTACCGGATGAGTCCACTTAATCCCTATCGACGTCCTGGATAGGTCCACTTATACCTCACCGGCGAACAGGATGAGTCCACTTGCATACTTAAATTATTTTTAAATCTCTTTAAACATTCGAAAGCAGCAAATATCATGTACTCAACATATCACTGAAATCATTAATATGAATTTCTCTGACACCATTAATAACAGTTACTTTCAATAACATTTCAACCAATCAAATATTTTGGGCTCAAATTTAGAAAGGTAGCAGTTCGTAAAGACATTCTAGCATAATTGCCAATCTAATATGTATGGAAAAACTCTTATAGAAATTCAAGAATACGGAATTATCACAATTTATGGGATGTTAATTTGTAAATAAACATTTCACAACAATGCTATAATCAAATGCAAAAATATCAATTTTTAGTTAATAAGGCAGTCATTATGAAATTTACAATGTCTAAATATTTAAAAACAGTAGAAAGAAATCTCACAATTTTACTAAAAGCAGAAATATCACATTTATTTCTAATAATTTGATAGTATATAAAATTTTCTAACAATAGACAAGAAAAATAAATAAATTTATTTTTTGAAGAATTTACAGTATTTAAAATTTCTAACATAGATAAAATATCACAATTTTTATTAAAAAAATTATTTTTCAAGATAATGAGGTCGTGTGCGCATAAAATTTATCATGCCTAAAATTCATGATAATAAGCAGAAATAATTATTTCATTTTATTTTTAAAAAGAATGGATTATTTTTCGAGACAATGAAGTCACTTACACACAAAACTTATAAAATAAAGATCCTGGACGGAAATATCACTATTTATTAAAAACGGACTATTTTTCAGGAAGACGATGTCACTTACGCACAAATATTTGATAGGGAGCTTCCGATAAAAATTCGGCTAGAGAGAGGAGTTCACTGTGTTTCAACTTGAGAGAAAAATCTCATAGGTTTTCTAAGGTAGGAGTCCTCACCTCTCTGAATTTAAAGTCTACTAATATATTATTTTATTCTTTCATTACGTTATAGGTGTGAGCGTTAGCTTACACTTTAAACGCCTAAAGCCCACGTCCTTTAGTGGACGTGGCAAGAGCAAAGAAACAACAAAGCTTTGAAAAGTAACGATGGTCCCCAAGGACCATCATGTTCAAACAAATTGTCATGTATTAAAAGTTTCTTTTTTTTTTTTTTTTTTTTTTTTTGAAAGTTTAAGATTATTACAATTAACCTTTATGTTTTGAAGGGTTATTAAATATTTATCTATACTATATTATTAAGACAGAGTTAAAGAGTGGAGACATGCCGCGAAATAAAAAGGCTCCTAATTTTAAAGAGATAGTAGGATACATTCTCTTATTTGAGAGACATACCGGAAAACAATATTTGAGAGAGAGAAAAAGATAGTGGTCATAGTAAGGAGGAGAGAGAGTACGTGGATAAGGAATTGGGAGAGAGCATGTACGTAGGGAGGGAATTGGGGGAGAGAGAGAATCATGGGATAGATAACTCTCTATTTTTAGGGAGACAGGAGAGAATAATTGGGATCGATAACTTTTTAGTTTTAGGGGGAGAGAGAACTCCATGATGCGGAGAGAGACATGGAGATGATATTAAGAGAAAAAATGGAAAGAAAATCAAGAAAATAAATAGACTTCAAGGAAAGAGTAGAATACCATGGCAGAAAGCAAATTTAAGGAAATGTTTTTTAAAATTTTCAATTGTGTCATCTAAGAAAATAAAATAAATTTATTTTTTTGGTAACATATTAAACTTATGGAGCAAGTGGCTTTACCTTTTTATTATATGTGAATTATAAAGCATGAATGGAGATATCCAAGAAGTCTAGAGAGAAAGCATCTCTGATCACCCATATATGTAGAGTAGATTCACATAGGGCTTAACTATTGCCACTAACCTCCTCCGTTGATATTTTCTACATATTTCATTAAAGGTGCGGTTTGTATAGAGCCGAGGCTCTAAACAATCAAAGCAAAGAGCACCGTTAAATAGTGTCGAGAAATATGGTTTTAATATTGAAGATCTTTGTGATGGCCTTAAAATATGTTTTCATCATTAATTATAAAATTTAAAGCTTCAAAAATAGTGTATATCGAGCAGATCTATGAAAACTTGAAAATCTTGAAAATTGATGGTCCAAAAATACATTACAAGATGCACTATTTTCAAAACTTGAAATCCATTTATTTGAGCATCAAAACAACCTCTTCTAGTTAAATATTTGAGATAGCTCTAATTTGATTGTTTAGAGCCTTGGCTCTATATAAACTTTTCTTTTCCATTAATGTATTATTTTATATTATTTGAATATAGTTTCCTATAACTTTTCTATTAATTTTTTATTTTTATTTTTTTGTATTAATTATATTTTTTTTATGTTCATATTTTTGTGTATATATTATTAATGTATATTCTCGCCGGTCTCTAAAACTATTATTAAGCCAGAGTTAAGGGGTAAACATATTTCACAAAAATAAAAAAGGGCTCTAAAGATAGTAGGATATATTCTCATATTTGAGGGAAATATTATCATTTATTTTAGGAGAGAGAAGATGCATCTATTTTAATATTGAAAAACAATATTTAAGAGAGAGATGCTACCATAATTAGGAGAAAGAGAGTATGTGGGGAGTGAATTAGGAGATTTTATGCACGTGGGGAGGGAGTTTGGGAAGAGAGAGAATTATTGGGATAGATAACTTTCTAGTTTTAGGGGGAGAGAGAAACCATGGTGCCTAATCCTATCTTTAAGAGCATTTTTTTTTTTTGAAGGTATTCTTTCATATTTTGAAAAAGTTGGGCATTTGTTTCACACTTCCATAAAAGTTCATAGACTAATATTTGAACAAAAGTTTTATTTGCTAAGAAGCGAAAGATTAAGTTCTTAATCGGGGAGTAGGAACTTAATCTTTCATAATTTTTTTATTGATCACTATTCACTATGCATAATATAAATACATAATATTAGCATTATTAAAATGATATAATATAATGTAATATTATAATTTATAATATTATCTTACATTATATTATGTTATATTATATATTTATTTTATCAATATAATTTATATTATATTGTATATATTGATTATGTATTATATGTAATATATATTATTATTATATATATTTATATTACATGATATATTATATTATATATAATATATATGTATTATATTAAATAAATAGTATATTAAATAAATATCATATATTAATATAATATTAATATTATATACATAATATACAAATATCTTATGTTATACTATATATTATATAAATATCTTAAATTATATAATATATAATATGTATAATAAATATTATATATATATATATATATATATATATATGGTTAATTTCAAATACAGTACCCAAAGGTTATTTAAACTTTTTAGAACAAAATGTTCAACTTTCCAGAACATATCTTTCAGAAAAACAAACGTATCCTAAAGGAAAGAGAGTCGTGGAGATGACATTGAAAGAAAAAGTTTATGGACAGAGAGAGATAGAGAGAGAAAATGGAAAAAAAAAATCAAGGAAATAGATAGAGAGACGAAAAGTGGAAAGAAAAATCAAGGAAATAGTGAGAAAAAATGGAAAAAAAATCAAGGAAATAGATAAAGAGACAAAAAATGGAAAGAAAAATCAAGGAAATAAAGAGACGTGGAGATGACATTGAGAGAAAAAGTACATGAAGAGCGAGAAACCGATAGAGAGAAAAAATGGAAAGAAAATCAAGGATATAGATAGACTTAAGGATGAGAGAGTAGAATACCTCGACAGAGAGCAAATTTAATGAAAATTTTCCTAAAATTTTTAATTGTGTCATCCAAGAGAATAAAATAGCTTTGTTTGTTAATATATTAAACTAATGGAGCAATTGGCTTTAACTTTCATTTGTGAATTGTGAATTGTGAAGCATGAATGGAGATAAGAATTCAACAAGTATAGAGAGAGCACTTCCGATCACCCATATATGTAGAGTAGATCTATATAGGGCTTAATTATTGCCTTTAACATCCTCTATTGATATTTTCTACTTATTTCATTAATATATAATTTTGTATTATTTGAATATAGTTTCTTATAAATTTTCTTTAACTTTGATTACATGTGAATTGTGAAGCATGAATAGAGATAAGTATTGAACTAAGTTTTTCTACCTATTTCATTAATATATAATTTTATATTATTTGAATATAGTTTCTTATAAATTTTCTTTAACTTTCATTGCATGTGAATTGTGAAGCATGAATGGAGATAAGTATTCAACAAGTCTAGAGAGAGCACCTCCGATCACCCATATATGTAGAGTAGTTCGCATGAATCGAGATAAGTATTCAACAAGTCTTTCTAACTATTTCATTAATATATAATTTTATATTATTTGAATATAGTTTCTTATAAATTTTCTTTAACTTTCATTGACTGTGAATTGTGAAGCATGAATGGAGATAAGTATTCAACAAGTCTAGAGAGCACCTCCAATCACCCATATATGTAGAGTAGATCTACATACGGCCTTTAACATCCTTTGCTGATATTTTCTACCTATTTCATTAATATATAATTTTATATTATTTAAATATAGTTTTTTATAAATTTTCTATTAATTTCTTATTTTTATTTTTTTGTATTAATTTTTGTATATATATTATTTATGTATAGTTATTCTCGTTGATCTTTTTTTATTTTGTTTGTAAATAACAGTGGTGTCAAGTCAATAGGGATTTGGGCCTTACCCTTTGGTGAGAATGGAGTCAGAGGCATCACCATGGGACTAGACAATATTACCGCAAAAGCCCCATGTCATTCTCAATTCTTGCTTGAAGCTATTATTAAGCTAGAGTTAAAGGGGTGGAGACATGCGGAGAAAATAAAAAAGAGACTACTTTTTTTTGGTGAATGAAGGAGCCTACTTTCATAGAGATAGTAGGATAAATTCTCATCTTTAAGAGAAGACTATACACTTATTTTAAGAGAGAGAGAATTTACACGCACTTATTGTAGGAGAGTATGAGAGAGAAAGAGAGAGTTTACACCAATGTTAATATAGGAAAATAATATTTAAGAGAGAGATTCTTACTATATTTAAAAGGAGAAGAGAGTACGTGGGGAGAGATATGCGATAGAGTGTATACGTGAGGAGGGAATTGGGGGAGAGAGAACCATGGGGTTTTATAACTTTCTATTTTTAGGGGAGGAGAGACAAGAACCCATAGTGTCTAATCTCTATCTTTAAGAGAGAGAAACGTGGAGATGATACAGAAAGAGAGTACATGGAGAGTGAGATAATAGAAAGATAATGAAAAGAAAATCAAGAAAATAGATCGAGAGAGATGAGATGACATTGAAAGATAAAGTACATGGAGAGAGATGGATAGAGAGATAAATTAGAAAGAAAATCAAAGAAATAGATGGACTTAAAGGAGAGAGAATAGAATACCCAGGCATAAAGTAAATTTAAAGAAAATTTTGGTAAAATTTTCAATTATATCATTAAAAGGAATAAACTAATTTTTTTTTAATGTTAATATATTAAACTTATGGAGCAAGTTACTTTACCTTTCATTATATGTGAATTGTGAAGCATTAATGGAGATAAGAATCCAAGAATTTTAGAAAAAAAGGATCTCCGATCACCCGTATATGTAGAATATAGATTTACGTAGGGCTTAACTCTTACCTTTAACATCCTCTCTTGATATTTTCTACCTATTTCATTAAAGTATTATTGTATATTATTTGAATATAGTTTTTTATAACTTTTCTATTATTTTTATATATTTATTTTCTTTTTTGTATTAATTTTTATTGTTCTTTATGTTTATATTTTTGTGTATACATTATTTATGTATAATCACTCTCGCCCTATGAAGCTCAATGAATATATTCATATTTTAGGTAAGTTGTCGTATTTTTCATTAAATTTACAAATTGTACTGCTTCACGTGTATAATAGAACCAGATTTAGGGTGAGACTATTCTAGAAAAGCCTTGCCACTTGAAAGTATTTAGTTATTTTATTTCAATTTCCCATTCACCTACTCTATAATAAATTTTTTTTGGTTCACAATCTTATTGTGAGAATTATTTTATTTAGAGTAACCTGATGACATCTCATAAGTTCTAAATAAGTTTCATGTTCCAAGAATCTTATCTGTTATTTTTGAAATTTTGAACTGATGAAAGTTTTGTACGTTTTATTTGATGCTTGATGTTGTTTCTAAACTAATATAATTTTGAAAGAAAAGCATAAATACTAATGTTTCATTGACAACTAGGCTAGGAATTTACTCCGACCCAACGCGAGAGCCAATGACCAAACCCAGCTATGGGTGCAACCCAGTTATTCTAATATATTATAAATTATTTTTTATATATAAATTAATAAAGGTTATATATTAAGATGTATGTTTTTAGAAGTTTTTTAAAATTTTAATCGCCACCATAATTTTATGTAATTTTGATTATATGTTTTTGGTAATTTTAGGTACATGTTATTAGGTTTTTTTTTTTTAAAAAAAAATTAGCTAATTTTTTTTTTTTCTATGCATAATGGGTCCAGGTCCCATGTATTTATTTTCAGGCCAGGTCAAACCCGGACCCGACCTGACACATTCCCAACTGTAACGAAAATGAGTGTGATTTGGTAACTCATTTCTTTTTTTGTTTTAAGTATCTTTCAATTAATTATCATGAAAGTTTTATGAGTGTTCTTAACTTTTTCTTATTAAATTTTGTTGTTTCTTTTTGGTTATTTTATTAAAACTAACAAATATTTAAAAGTACCAAACCAGTTTCTAATATTTAGATTCTGAAATTTTTAATTTAAAATTTTTAGTCTTTCAAGTAATTTTTACTTTTTTACGTTTTATTACCCCTTAAATAAATAGTAACAAAAAAAAGTTGTATGAAATACAAATATAGAAAAAAAAAATAGAATACCACTTTTATTATTTTTTTCAATTTTTTGTTTCCAACTATTTTTATCATACACTTCTAAACAAAACAAAAATCAGTATCACATTATAGTATTTTTTAGCACAAAAATACAAACATTCTGTGGCTGGGTTTAAAAAGTTTGCAATAAATAACAGTTAAGAAAATTAATTTTTGTACGTTTTAATATCTAACATCAAACTATTGCCTACTTGCCTGATAAATCTTTTTGGTCATTGAATATTTGATCATGGTAACTTGCAAAAAAAGAACACCGGGTGTGGTGCCTTTTGTAATTTGCAAAAAATGTGTTTCTATTTTATAATTGACCTCCCAATATGCTCCGTACGTAAATTTTTCAAAAAATATTTGACCACTCTACGACAATTAATTTTAAATTTTATGTAGAACGCACATAATTCGACTAGTATATATAAAAGGACAAGCTTTCTATGCTTCCCCTACAACATAGAAGTTCTATCATCTCCCTTATCCAACCATCCATTCTGAATGGAGGGCTAAGATTGTCCCAATCACAAGGTCACGTCTCTACACTATTTTATTTTTAATTTTTTTTCTATAAACTATTGGGACACCAAATTTTGGACATCCATTCCTGTATTAAACTCGTATTAGCAAAAAATATATAAAAAAATATTTTCAATAAAATAAAATGACCAAAATACCTCTAAAAGTTTCAAGGGGTATTTTGGTCATTATAATTTACCTAAAATTTATTTTTAATATTTTTTTATAGGTGTGCCTCAATGAGAAGATGATACATACGAAATTTCATATTCATATAATTTGTATAAAAAAAAACTAAAAATAGCATACTGGAAGATGTTGGATCTAAGATCAAATAGTGAGTGACTTTCTTGATCAAAATTGAACGGCTGGATGGTAGGGAGAGGATAGAACTTCTATGCTGTATGAGAATCATAGAAACCTTTCCTTATGTAGAATATGCATGCCAATTAGATGATGCCAACGACAAAGTTTAGTGAGATTTGAGACCAAAGGAGGCCAATATCTATAGCGAAATTTTTTGTTCTTATGAGGGAGCTATCTATTTACGCTCCATCAGGCAAAACCCAATCGAGGAGCATGGTTAAGATCCTATAGTTTGGGGGATGTATCCTCTTCAACCCATATACCATACCGAATTAAAAATTTAAGATTGAATCAAAGCCGTCCATTTTTTTATGGGTGAGATCTTAGTGATAGAAAAATTAACTTTTTTTTTTTCTTTTGAATATAACCATATAATGATTTTTAGATAATTATCAAACTTTTTTTTTTTTTTTATAGAAGTTCAGAGCTTTATTAATCAACGACTAGAAATAAATTACAGAGTCCAAGACCAAAGTCTCAGTTAGAGAAGTGCCACTTTTGGCAAGAAAATCCGCCAACACATTGGCTTCACGGAAGACGTGTACAAAGGAGAACAAGAAAGGCCTAGATAAATCCCAAATTTGTAATAGAATGGACCGAAATTTTCAAGGCGACTTTTGCTCCCTATTACACTACTTGATGACATTCAAAGAATCACTTTCCACAACACAATAACACCCTAAATTCCTTGCCACGAAGAGTTTTAAACTATTTAAGAGCACCATAAGTTCTGCACAGTTTGTAGTTTTCTCTCCCAAAGGGCTTGCATAAGAAAAGACAACATATCCATTCCAATCCCTCACCACTCTTCCAAAACCAGTAGGACTCGGGTTTCTTACCATAAAAATTAAGTTTAAAAAATCCCTACCACAGGGGGAGCCATCTCCCCTTAGGCCGACACTTAAAAGAACTCAATTCGAAAAGATTCGATAAATTTATCTTAACGTCCATTTCCAAAAAATATTTCCCAGCTTTTGTAATTAAGCATGAGAGCCAAATAGAATGTAAAATTTTCTCCATTCTCTCCACAAGCATACAAATCCCATCAAACACTCTTCTATATCTTTCCTTCCAAACTTCCCATAAGATCAGACCTCTCGCAATTTGCCAAATCATCATTTATGTCTGTGGAAGCATAGATACTGCTAAGTTTGGAATAATCCCCTTGACTGCGGAAGGCATAACTATAACAACCCCAAGTTGGTCAAAAAACAACCATAGCAACCCCAAATTGGTCAATAAACCATCGCCAAATTTTAAACGTGAAAAAACAATGGAGAAACAGATGAGCCTTGTTTCAGCATCATTCTTTTATGCAAAATCTTACCTCTCTTAATAAGATTATCAACAATGAAAACCTTATCTTTAACTGCCAACTATAAGAATGCTTGAATCTTAAGCGGCAACGGCTACTTCCATAAAATGGAAATTTTAGGCAAAGACCATCTCCAACGATCATGGAAAAGTAAATTGAATCAATAAAATATTCATGAGTTATTTTTCTGCCCGAAGGAGTAGGAAGTAAGTGTATTGTATACTGCGGATAGAGCATAGTATACGAGCTTATTTCCCCTATTGTTATTTATTTTCAAACAGAAAAAGTTTATATAGAGCCGAAACTCTAAACAATCAAATTACAGCTCAAAAATTTAATTAGAAGAGGTTGTTTTGATGCTCAAATATTCTCAAATTGATCATCTCGAAATAAAAATGCATGGCCATGAGAAAAAATTGGGTTTCAAGTTTTGAAATTGTGCACCTTGTAACGTATTTTTGGACTGTCAATTTTCAAGTTTTCATAGATCTGCTCGATTTACGCTATTTTTTAATCTTTAAATATTATAATTAATGATAAAAATATATTTTAAACCACATTTCTTGACACTATTTGAAGGTACGTTTTGCTTTGATTATTTAGAGCCTTGGCTCTATACAAACCGCACCCTTTCAAAAAACAACAAGACTTTTGTTCTAATTCCAATTGGCGCCAACAGAAATACCGAGCAAATAACGGATAGAATTTTCCCTTATTATCAAAAGGCCCATATGTAAAAACCCTTTGAACAGTCCTTGGCCGTTACATTTAGAAAAATTACGTGCATATCACTTAGTATTTCCGTTTTCTAAGATCTACCAATTTTTTTTTAAATTATTACATTTGTACCCATTTTCAAGTAGTTTTTAAAATTACCAAATAAACCATATTTCAGCTCTTCAACATCCGAAAATAAACATTTTAGGATTTAAATTTATTTTTTAAAAATTTTATATTTTGAAAAATATGAAATTAATGTCTAAAATTTATGAAATTTTGGCCTGATTTTGAAATTTCAGATTCTTAATAAAAAAATTATTAATATACTTTGAATTTTCATAGCAATGGTTCTAGGAGACAACAATTGTCTTGGGACTATGGGACTGCAAAAAGTTTTGGATTTTCAACATTAGATAATATTGAAAAATTTGAATCTTCGACTTTAAATCTGATCCCAATGCAAAATAAGTTCCTCGGGACCGGGAGAAATTTTGAATGCTTAAAATCAGAAAGTCCACCATCTGAATCTTTAAAAAAAGGTAAATAAATAGAAAAAAGGAAAGTCTATTTTGTAAAATTAAAATATGTAAAATTCTGGACTTTCAAGGTCCAAAAGGGTATTTTTTTTAATAAAGGTTCACTCAATACGAAAATTTGTTTATTTTATAAAATTTCGTACTTTGAAGGTCCAAAATAGGGTAGTTTTGAAACAAATAAAAAAAATAGAAAAGTTTGGGTATGAACGTGAATTATAAAATTTAAATGAGAAAATTTTAATAATGGAAGGTGTAAATAAACGAAAATGAAATAAGCTTACTAACACGTAATTATACATTTTGGCATATTATCGTGATTATATGGATTCGTATGAATAGTTACATTCAATGTCGTAAAACTTGGATTGATTGTGTGAACTGGTTTTCTAGGGAACCAGTCCGGATCGAAAAATTGTTGATATGGACCGGCGATCTGGTCAACTCTCCATTGTGGGAATTGGTTAATAAAAAATAGAAAAGCATTTAATAAGGAAAAGTAATAAAAAAAACAATGTCGGGCTCCCGTAGGATAAAGCGTAGGCCCAAGCCAGACCAGCTGCTGATTCCGACCAAGAAGTGGTTCGTCTAAGACCAATTCTTAATCCAAATCAGCTGGTTTTCAAGTATATTAAATTGGCATTTTTAAAATTTCCTAGAAACTTATAATGACAATTATGTGAGGTTCCCTAAATTTTTTTGCTTGATTTGTAGATAATATTTGATCGTTTCCCCCTTCAGAAAAACTATGACATATCCCTTTTTAAAAAAAATAAAATTGATATGAAATATAAATCCATGTGATAGCTTCTTTGCGAAATTTTTTTTCCCTTGCTGAAACTTCATGCCCCATGTTCGACTGATATAAAAAATGTTGATATATATATATAAATATAGCATGATCCAATGTAATAGTTGTATTATAGTATAATGCAACGACACTTCTAGAAAACTATGTTTGTGGTATTTGTATGATCCCAAATTTTGCACACACACTCTCTTCATCTCAATAATCAATCCCCCAAAAAAAAAAAAAATTCAATTTGAACCCTAGATATGGTCAAAATGAGTCCCCTCCGAAAATAAATCTAGACCATTTAATTTGTGAATTTCAAGATCTTAGCCTTTATAATCTCAAAATCATTTTTTTCTTTTTTAATATTGTTCATCTAATGATAATAAAACCATCCAAAAAAATTGGAAATGAACAAATCTTTCTAAATCCTAGATCTAAACATCTCTCCAAAATGAACGGTCTATATTAATTGGGCTAAAAAAAATACTTTTTAAATTGTGTTTTTAATTTTTTCTTTTTTGGTGATTGTTCATTAGAATGAAAAGAGTGTATATTTCAAAATTTGGATCAAACAAATGGGCATAAGATGGTTTTTTAAGGTTGTTGCATTATACTATGATACAACCGCTGCATTAGATCATTGCCCTATATATATATATATATATATATATATATATATATATATATATATATATATATATATATATATATATATATATATATATATATATATATATATATAGAAAACCATGTTTGTGGTATTTGTATGACCTCAAATTTTGTACACACACTCTCTTCATCTCAATAATCAATTTCAAAAAAAAAAAATTTAATTTGAACCCTAGATATGGTTAAAATGAGTCCCCTCCAAAAACGAATCTAGACCATTCATTTTGTGAATTTCACGATCATAGCCTTTATAAACTCAAAATCATTTTTTTATTTTTTTAACATTGTTCATCTAATGATAATAAAGCCATCAAAAAAAAATTGGAAATGAAAAATATCCTTCTAAGGCCTAGATCTAAGCATCTTACAAAAATGAACGGCCTATATGGCCATAAGATGGTTTTATAAGATAATTACATCATATTACTATACAACGGGGCATGAAATCAATGTTTATATATATATATATATAGGGCATTGATTTCATGCAACCGTTCTTTTCATTCTAATGAACAATCACAAAAAAAGATAAAATTGAAAACACAATCTAAAAAGTATTTTTGTAGCCCAATTAACATAGGCCGTTCATTTTGGTGAGATGCTTAGATCTAGGTCTTAGAATGATTTTTTTATTTCTATTTTTTTTGGATGGCTTTATTATCATTAGATAAACAATTTCAAAAAAAAAAAAAAGAGTTTGAGTTATAAAGACTAAGATATTAAAATTCACAAAATAAATGGTCTAACTTTGTTTTGGAGGGGACTCATTTGGACCATATCTAGGGCACAAATTGAACTTTTTTTTTTTTGGGATTGATTATTTAGATGAAGAGTGTGTGTGCAAAATTTGGGGTCATACAAATACCATAAACATGGTTTTCTAGAAGTGTCGTTGCATTATACTATAATACAACCGTTGCATTGGATCATTGCTAATATATATATATATATATATATATATATATATATATATATATATTAAAAATACTATGTAATGCATATAGGCGAAAATGAATGATGATTGTGCTTATGCTCATCACCGTTCAAAGTTCATCGTACGGTCACAGTTGTCTGGTAGTATTTCAATTTTCATTTTTATTTTTTTTACAATTGGAATGATCTGAAATTTGGAGCATGTGTTCATAAAAAAATAGTAGAATTTAATAAAAATATAAAAAAATAATTCGTAAAATATAATTTACCCAAACTACCCCTGAAAGCTATGAAGGTATTTTGGTTAATTTATATTTTATAAAAAAAAAATTTTATATTTTTATTAGGTGCGCTTCACTAAGATGTACATGTGCTCCAAATTTCAAATCATTCCGATTTATAGGAAAAAAAATTAAAATTAAAATACTACCAGACAATTGTGACTGTGCGATGAACTTTGGATGGTGATGAGCATAGGTGAAATCACTGTTCATTTTCACCTGTAGGTGTTGGGAAGTCTTTTCCTCTCTCTCTCTCTCAATATATATATATATATATATATATATATATAAAAGAGTAATGATCCTATGAGACACTTCCACACCCATGTGTGTAGGACTTCAAAGGATCACTATTTAATTTGACACAGATCTGTAAAAAAATTAAATCTCACATCCATGTGATAACTTTTATAGTGATATGTGTCAAATTTAATGGTGATCATTTGAGGTGCTACATACATGGACGTCGGAGGGTCTCATAGGATCGTTACTTTATATATATATATATATATATATATATATATATATATATATATATATATATATATATATATATATATATATATATATATATATATATATATATATATATATATATATATATATATATATATATATATCACGCAGAGCTTTTTTAATATTTCAGTAGGTTATCAAACACAGTACCTAAAACTTATTTAAACTTTTCAAAATTAAACATTCTAACTTTCCAAAAAATTTAAAATATGCAACTTTTCAAAAAAATATCTTTCAGAAACCTAAAGGAGGAGTTGGAACCCTTGACTTATGCGGATGACTATACATGTAAATAAAGCAGCCCCTATCTTGCATTGACCAATAAACCACTTCAAGTAACCATGTTACGACTTCTTTATGACATAACTTTATGGAATTGTGAACTCCACTAATTGAGGCGATTAGTTAGCTGCACGGTTGGGTGGAGTTAAGTTGGCAGTTGGCGTGATGGAACTTACTAAACTCTTATCTCCTACTCAATAATGAAAAAGAAAAATTTTATATGAGGTGTCAACTTTATACTCCACTAAGGTGCATCTAAAAAACCCACTAGAGATGATTTTTCCTATGTTGGAAAACCCTCAAATTGGTCATCTCAACCTCTTGATACATAAACATGAAAAAAAAGAGATTTTTAGTCCTAAAAATAGTTCATCTTCTAACACATTATCTAAACCATCCATTTTCAAGATCTTCAAGTATTTATAGATCTACTTGATCGTCACCATTTCTAAAACTTCAAATTTTATAATTGGGGACACCAATAGATTTTCATATCATCGCAAGGCTTTGAGGAACTAAAACTGCATTTTCGGTATAATTGTGAGGTGCACCTTACTTTAATAGTATTGGGTACACACCTTATGCAAATCTCACCCAAATGAAAAACTTCGCACTCTTCACATCCTTTTGCCTCATGTTTTGCATCTTCCTTTTTATATTTCTAATTCATAAATGTCACCATAAATTTCTGGTCGTTGCTTATCAATTGATTACTTGCTGCTGACTTCTAACTACAAGGATCGTACTACTTCTTTATGTGGCTTTTGGGCTAAATTTAGGGGCTGTTTCTTAAATGACAGGAGTTATGTCAGTCGCTGGAGTATCAATTTAGAGTTATCCAAGTTGACAAAGCAAATTCTTTGGACTGCCAGTGAGAAACGTAATCCCCTCAACAATTGCAAAATATATGAAATAACCCAGCTATCAACTTCACCACACGTGTTCATACTTCTCTTCTTTATTTTTGCTGGACAAAATTATTTAGAGCGTATTTTAGTGTTTTTAAGTTGTTTAGGGATTCTAAAATTTGTGTTTTATTTTTTATTTTTTATTTCTTATTGATATTCACATGTACTGTTCATGAATACTGTTTACAAGAATAAATTTAGTATTATGAATGTTGTGGTTAAGTTTGGACTTGTTGGGTC
The DNA here is from genome assembly GCF_054954075.1 of Amborella trichopoda. Lineage (NCBI taxonomy): Eukaryota > Viridiplantae > Streptophyta > Magnoliopsida > Amborellales > Amborellaceae > Amborella > Amborella trichopoda. The sequence continues at coordinate 43,100,086 of NC_142341.1, read as the reverse complement.
ATTTTTAATTATTAAATTGGGTCATTGTTGGAAAAACCGGGCGATCTAACCAGTAACTGCCCGATTAGATCGGAACCGGCCCCTTGCCGGTTCCGATTTCGAGCGGTTTTGGTGATTGGTTGGTATTTTAAAAATAAAAATTCAAAAAATATATATATTATCTTAAAAATAAGGAATTTGATTTGTAATATATTTTTACATTATGGTAAATATTAAAAATTATTTTGGTCACTAATACTCACTTTTAAAATCCATTTTTTTCATTAATTTTCAACTTCATTTGAATACGTTTTATTTTAATCATTATTTATGTGTTTTTCATATTTTAGTAGATTTTTTTTTGCACAGTTTTTATTTTTTTCAACAATTTTTTGGCCATCAGGGATTTGCCTGGTTAGAACGGTTGAATCGGCGAGTCTACTGGCTAGGCTGGTTTAAACCGCTTTCGGCCCCATGTCCAGTTTACCGTTTCGGTTTGATTTTACGAACACTGAATTGGACATTTAATATAGTTGAACATTAAATTATAATATATAAGCGGTGTGTAGGGCCTAGAGGGTGTCATTCCATGTGATTTTCAAAAATTAAACGAGAAATAGAAGTTTAGGCTTTTTGAAACCCAGTTTGGGGTGAGGAGGAAACCCTAGGTTTCTCCAAGTATTGCCTTTTTGTTTTTTTCTAATTTTTGTGTGTCAAGTGGTATTAGAGCTCAGGTTTTCTTCAGCAACAAAGCTTAAGAAACTACAACGAAGCCAGGGTTTGTAGATTTTGGGTCAAGTTTTGTCAAATAAGGCTAGATCTATTGTTTTCAGCGAGTTTTTGTTGATTACTTACCTAGGGTATCTGATTTTTGTGAACCCATATTAGTGAACAGAAGCCAGGGAAGGATGTTTTAAAAAATTTACTTCCTCATCCCAAAGATGAAGAAATTGGATAACTTCAAAGGTAACTTCAGCAGCTGTCGTAGGGATTTAAGAGTATCATTTATGGGCAAGATGGTGATCTTTTCACCAAAGAAGATGTCAAGCACAACTTTTTTCACCTCTATGCTCCACATGAAGAGTTGAGTGAAGAGAAAAGTGATAGAAGACCTAGATGTGGGGAACATCATTATAGAGTTTTTGATTTTAAGGATATTCTTGATTTTGATGCAAGTTGTATATAAAAAAATCAGTAAATTGTAGATTGGGGTTTGCTACCAATTTTCGATATATGCTCAAATGAACAACAAGATCTCTTAAGAGATCCAATCTGTGATAAGAATCAAGATGAACGTGAAGATGAAGATGTTTCAGAAGAGGATCATGCTCGTGCAAAATATGAAGAGAAGGCAACAGAGGACTGATCAAAATCATGGCCTTTGAAAATCTCAAAATATCGAAGGGCAGGAGCATTCAAGAGATTTAGGGCATTGGAATCAGAATAGTATAATAGAAGTGCGGCCAGCTAAATTGTGGCCATGGTTTTATAGACTAATGAAATAGATGTCGAGAAAGCCTATAAAAGACAAAAAACTGAGTGCGAAGATTTCTACACAACTTTCAACACGAGTTTAGGGATAGCCAAATTTGATAAGCTACTATCAATTCTTTACTATGCATACCAAGATCCGTTTCTTGGGGATTCTTCTTACCATGAATAATATTTGAGCCAATAAAGAAGAAGATGGTTGAAGACAATGGTTTTGAGGCTCAATTTGTCTTAGCACACTTGAAAAATCGAGGATGAGTTTACTCCAACCAAGGCAGAATGTTGCAGGGCAAAATTATTTTTATTTTTAGTTTTCATTCATATTCAAATGATGTATATTTTGATTTAGTAATAGGATTTATTTTTAGGATTTTGAGGTTTTTTAGATATTCTAAAGTTTTTTTATTAACTATTCACCAATATTGTCCATTGGGTTACTATTCCCAAGGGTAAAATTATCATTATGAATTTGTGCTTAAGTTAGGACTTTTTGGGTCATTTTACTTACTGATTTAATGTCTTTGAATAATAAATTATTAATTTTGATTTAGTTTTAGGGTTTATTTTTAGATTTTTCTTTTAAAAATTCTACAGTTTTTTATTTACTATTCACCAATATTGTCCATTGGGTTACTGTTCTCAAGAGTAAATTTGTCATTATAAATTTGTACTTAAGTTAGAACTTTTTGGGCCATATTAATTATTGATTTAATGTCTTTGATGTTATATTATAATATATAAAAGGTACGTGGGGCATGAGGAGTTTTCACAAATTAAAAGAAAAATAAGAGCATAGGCTTTTGGAATTTGGGGTGACAAAGAAACCCTAGGTTTCTCTAGATTTTGCTTGTATTTGGTTTGAAAATCTTGTTTCTCTCATATATCATCTTTCGAAGCACTTGGTTGAGAATTAGCTTATCCAATGTTGATACACGACCACAAAATTCTAAAATAAGACAAGCCATGTGCTTCTACTAAAGAATTAATAGACACCAGATCCTCATCTTGAAAGTATCAAAGGCCCTTAGACTTGGATCTTGAAAGTATCAAGGGCCCTTGGACTTGGATTTTTGGTGATGCAATTGAGTCCTTACTAGTATACCTTCAGGATACAACTAAGCCCTCTGATAATTTCATGCTCTTCTACAATACGCTTACAGTTGCTTATCAAACAAAAGATTTAGGCTTACATTTTCTATTTGAATTTCAAAAGAATAGATTTCTTATGGATTTTCTGGAGAATTGAAGCAAATCAAAATTTGGTTGATTAAAAATTTATTTTTATTTTTGTTATTTTTATTTTTAGAAGTTATGAGTATTTTTTATTTTTATTTTATTAGGATTAATTTTGAGAAATAGGATTAGTGTGGTTTTTTTGAATAACTAAGGAATTTCCAACGTCTCCATAGACAAGATCATCCTCATATGGCTTTCCATCATAAATTGGATCACTATCATATCCATCAACATCATCTAGGTTCTCATCCACAATCATCAGTTCCTTGCTTTTATCAGGACGTTTATTCGGCTTTCAACAGTCTCCAGCCTTGTGACCCACCTCCCCACACTTGAAACAACGAAGAGTTGAGCTGCTGCCCTGAACTCTAGTACCTGGACCAGAAGTATTTTGATGATTAATAGGTGCTACAACGACATCTTTACGGCCCACAGATGGTGCCTCTTTAGGCCTCGCACCACGATCTTGAAATCGGCCTGTTTGGAGACCCAAATCTCATCTCGTGGCAGTACTAGCCCTACTCCTGGACTGTTGCTTCCCTACAGTTAAAACTCGTTGATAGGCTTCTGATACAGTCCATAAAGAGTATAAACTTAGGACATCCTGAATTGATTGGCATAGTTCCGTAATATATCGGGCAACTTGTTGCTCTTTAGTTTCAGACAAGTTGTTCCGTGTAACTAGTTGATAGAACTCCTCAGTATATTCATCAACGGACCACCCCCATTTCCGAAGGGTATAAAGTCGTTGAAATATCATTTGGGAATAGTTAAAGGGCGAGAATTGCTCCCTTAACTTTTTCTTCATCTTTTCCCAATCAGAGATTTTCGATTTTCCTTGCCTTTTCCCTAGTCTTTTTCAAATGCTCCCACCATGATGATGCACGGCCCTTAAGCTTAATAGCTACAAGCTTAACCTTGCTATCATCGAGCACCTCTTAGCATTTGAAGATGCGCTCGTTGGAATCAATATATTCAAGAAATTCTTCCTCTTGCAATCCTTTTACAAAAGCTGGTAGATCGACTTTAATACTAAGATATGTCATCCCAAATATGGGGCCCCTGATGTGGAGCGTGTACTTGGAACGGATTTTCGAAAGTAGCTTCCGACTCACTACCGTTATCATAATGTGTCGGGGCTGGATTTTACACCAAGCACTAGGTCAGCTCTTCTACTTGCCTTCTCAAAATTTTGAACTCTATCTCACAGATGTCCCGCTCTTGCTAGATCGGCTCATTCCTGGCACCTTGTTGTAGAGGATGTCCACGAACCATGATGCCTTGTCAAGAGCATGCGATTGCACAAGAATCTAGACACTGATACCACCTAACACAGTAAATTTACCAGCAAACAAAATCAGCAAAATTAATCTTGTTTTAGAGATAAATAAAAATTGTGAAGAAAATCACAAGAAGAAAGAATAAAATGTATGGATATGAGTATTTCAGCATGGGTCCATAAACACAAAAAAAAACAACACCCACAAAGGGGCGTCTCTCTCTCTATGATCTTAAAGATCAACATCTTTTTCATTAACAAAAATTCAATTCCCCAAAGAGCAACATCTTTTTTCATTAACAAAATTCAATTCCCCTCTCCTCAATATATTGTACGGCTTCCCTTTTATACATTTAATCCAACTCCCTACTAAAATGAAACCATTATCCAATATAAGAAAATATGGGAAGCCTTTATCCCATAAAAAATTAATTAATTTATTCAAGCATAGAATCTCATGTGACTCAAAAGATAACTCCTAATATATCTCCCTACTAAAAATAAAAAAAGGATAACTAATTAAACTAAATCGACATTTAGATTATTTCCCTATCTTTCTAAAACAAATCTTTATGCTCCTAAAAATTTGCTTACTAACATAAAACCCCTTTATCCTACCCAAGCTAATCTTGAAGCCAACTATAAAGCCGATCCAAATATTTGCTCCAAAATTTACTACAATTAGACTTTATGGAAATATAACTACTTATCAAACTCTAGATTGACTTTATCAAACTAAAGATGATCTTTCGAAAAAATACATGGAGTCAATCTATAAAGATGGACTTTATCAATTAAACCAAAAAAATAAATCCTATTTTTCAAAATCGATCCTAATAAATAAAATAAAAATAAAAAATATCCATAACTTCTAAAAATAAAAATAACAAAAATAAAAATAAATTTTTAATCAACCAGATTTTGATTTGAGGCAATAATGATATCTAATTTTCTTATCGATAGAGAGGTGAAGTATCAAGATATCGATTTGATCCTAGAGGAGATCGAGCCTATGGAGATGTATGATGAAGAAACTGATGCATTCAGCCTATGGAGATGTATGATGAAGAAATTGATGCATTCGTGGTCTGCTTGAGGTGAAGTTTGCTACCCAAGGTGAAGTTTTAGCAATATCAGAAAGTACATGAGCCTGAAAAATCTACATTCGATGACCATTTCCTCGAGGGTGTCTCAGTTTCTAAGTACAATCATTATAATTTATTCATTGCAATAACCCACAGGTGACAGGATCATGTTTGTAACGTTCAAATTGAAGGATCGTGTTTGTAATGTTCAAATTGAAGATCGAGACAGGTCAGTTTCTAAGTACAATCGTTATGGTTTGTTTAGCGCAATAACCCCCATGTTATAGGATCATGTTTGTAGTGTTCAAATTGAAGACCGAGACAGGTCACATGATTGTGCTTATAATGTTCGAATTGAAGATTGAGTTGAAGAAGGATGTGAAGAAAATTTGATTTTTTCACATCTTAAAACTTGAAGTCGAGCTTTCTCCAACCAGGAGAGAATGATAGCAAATCAAAATCTGGTTGATTAAAAATTTATTTTTATTTTTGTTATTTATATTTTTAGAAGTTATGTGTATTTTTTATTTTTATTTTATTAGGATCAATTTTGAAAAATAAGATTAGTATGGTTTTTTTTTGGCTTAATTGATAAAGTCCATCTTTATAGATTGACTCCGTGTTTTGGCAAGACAATCTTTAGTTTGATAAAGTCAATCTAGTGTTTGATAAGTGGTTATATTTCTTTAAAGTCGATTGTAGTAAATCTTGGAGCAAATCTTTGGATCAGTTTTAGAGTTAGCATCAATATTAACGTGGGTAGGATAAAAAGGTTTTCATTTAGTAAGCAAATTTTTACGAATATAAAGATTTATTTTAGAAAGATATGGAAATAATGTAAACATAGATTTAGTTTAATTAGTTATCATTTTTTAATGTTTAGTAGGGAGATATATTAAGAATTATCTTTTGAGTCACGTGAGATTCTATGCTTTAATAAATTATTTCCTTTTTTATGGGATAAAAGCTTCCCATATTTTCATATATTGGATAATGGCTTCCTTTTAGTAGGGAGTTTTCAAATGAAAGGTGTAAATGTATAAAAGGGAAGCCCCGCATTGGATTGAGGAGAGGGGTATTGAATTTTGTTAATGAAAAAGGTTGATCGTTGATATCGTAGAGAGAGAGAGGTCTTTTTGTGGGTGTTGTTTTTTCTCTTGTGTTTATAATCTCATGTTGGAATACTCATATCTATGCATTTTGTTCTTTATTTTTGTGATTTTTTTTACGATTTTTATTTTCCTCTAAAATACGGTTAATTTTGTTGGTATTGTTTGTCGGTAAATTTTATACTTCATCAACAACTCGTAGGAAAGATGTCTTTTAGTTTCAGATGATTTGATTCATGTTTAAACCATTTCTATTAATAAAATAGCATAACATTGTAAAAAAAAAAGAAAAAAAAAAAAAGAAAGAAAAAAAAGAAAGAAAAAAAGAAAAGACGTCCGAACTGTTTTTTGGGTTTCTATTGAGGTTCCCATCATTTATAATTGATATTCATTGGTTGTTGAGTGCCACATTTCAAAACATAACATCACATATGGCGAAAGGTTTTATTTTTGGAGTGAGAAAAAGAATAATGGTGAGAGAGATTTCGCAGTAACTTGAGTGCCTGTTAAAACACGGCTTAACTGAGGTGACGAAAGTGTGAGCACGTCCTCTCTCTTCTTTATCTTTTTCCTTGCAAAAAACACTCTTGTTAGAATGAATAATTTATGTACGGACACAAAAATACAAAAATAAAAAACGGTCAATTTTGATAAAAAATTAAGTAGAGGTTTAGTCAAGTATTTTTTATTTTTTCTAAAATTAATTTTCGGTCTAAAGATAGTAAAAAAATTAATTTATTTAGTAAAAAAAAATTTGGACTGTTAGTTTCCATTTTTTTTAGATGTAACACCTGCCTTACACTTTATGATTTACATACGTAGAAATGCATACCAACCCGCATGGAACAATTTTCCTTTTTAACGAAAGTGTTTTGGCATAAATGACTTTACATTATTTAAAATTTTTTTTTTTTTTAATTACTTTTCAACTTCATTGGTGGTGCTTTTTTTTAAACCGTTCTGTAAATATACTACTTTGACATCTTTTTTTTGTAATTTTTATATTTTTTTAATACTTTTAGGACCGATTGGAACCTACTTGGTTACACTGGTTGACCGAGGTTTATCGATTATTCGTACTCAACCCTTAGCCGGTTTCCGAAGCCAGTTCAATTTTTACGTAAGTGACTTATCCTCTTAGAAAGTCAGGCAACAAGATAGAGCGAGTGAAGGAAATCTTCCCCCTGTCCCTTACTAGCCTACACTCTTAAAGCACTACGAATTAGTTGGAGGCAATAAATGATGAGAGAAACTATTATTCTAGGGCAATTGCTCAAAAGAAAAAAAAAAGGAAATGCTTACCCACAACACAAAATTTATATATTTCTTCTTATCCAACTTTCCATTCATAACGGAGAGTTAAAGATTGCCACAATGTCATGTCTTTATACTATTTTATTTTTAATATTTTTTTTTATAAATTATTTTGACACCAAATTTTGTATGTCCAATCCTCTATTAAACTCGCATTAATAAAAAATAAAACAAAAAATTTTCAATAAAATAAAATCATCTAAATACCTCTAAGAATTTTAAAGTGGATTTTGATCATGATATTTTAACGAAAAATTATTTTTAACATTTTTTATAGGTGTGCCCAATGAGAAGATGATACGTACTAAATTTCATATCCATACAATTTGTATAAAAATAAATAAAAATAAAATATTTGAAGATGTCGGATCTAAAATCAGACGGTGAGTTGCTCTATTGATCAAATTTGAACGGCAGGGAAAGTGTAGTACTATGTCGTAGGAGAAGCTTAAAAACCTTTCCCAAAAAAGGCTATTATTCCGGAGGCAAGTGTTAAAAAGGGAACAGCTCAGGAGCAAGTGTACCTGTAGGGAGGGACCCTGCAACTAAATGCGAGGAATGATAGGTCAATTGATTTGGTGAGAATCCTCCACATCCAGAGAGAGAGGCATTTACCATACATTCTGAGACGTATATTTTAAAAGCAGCTCAGGATTCTCTGAAAACCAGAACAATTCATGGCAACTGAGCCCTGTACCTGTTACTCTTTATCCTCGGCGGGTGATTAGTTCTTAAAGAGAGATAGAGAGTTGTCCCAAGAGAGAGAGAGAGAATGTGGAGGCTTGCAGGTACAGCGGTGGACCTGTTAGTACAGGTTCGGCTATGGGACTTGGCAGTGGCCTTGCTCGGCCTTTTCATCTTCAGCGGCGTCTCCCAAAGGCTCCGCCACAAGGGCCCGATTATATGGCCCTTCCTCGGCGTTGTACCCTCCTTCATCCTTCACATAGACAACGTCTATGCATGGGCCACTAATGCCTCGCGACAGAGCGGAGGCACCTTCTCCTACCGAGGCGTTAGCCCTGGCCGCCTCTTTGGTGTCGTGACCGTAGATCCCGCTAACCTCGAATACATTCTCAAATCCAAGTTCAAGAAATTCCCAAAAGGTAAGTATTACAGAGAGAGGTTTTCTGACTTCTTGGGTGATGGCATTTTTAATGCAGATGATGATGTTTGGAAAGAACAGCGCAGGGTGGCTAATGCTGAAATGCATTCTAGCAGATTTGTGGAGTTCTCTTTCAAGACTATTGAGCATTTGGTGTGTAACAAGCTTCTTAAATTGACCGAGAAGCTTGCAGTGTCCCATGAAATGGTGGATTTACAGGATGTTTTCCTGCGGTTTACATTCGATAACATATGCATGGCCGCGTTTGGGGTCGATCCCGGGTGCTTGGGGTTGGACCTGCCGGACGTGCCCTTCGCGAGGGCGTTCGAGCAGGCGACTGAACTCACATTGTTCAGGTTCTTGGTGCCTCCTTTTGTGTGGAAACCCATGAAATACTTTGACATCGGCACCGAGAGGCGGCTCAGAGAAGTTATTAAGGTGGTTCACAAGTTTGCCGAGAAGACGGTGTCAGATAGGAAGTTCGAGTGTCAGAGGAGTGGCGGCATTCTTGATCGATCTGACCTTTTGACACGGTTGATTCAGGTGCGAAACGATGATAATTCTCCATGTTATTCGGATAAGTTCTTGAAGGACTTCTGCATAAGCTTCATTTTAGCAGGGCGAGACACCAGTTCGGTTGCTTTAGCCTGGTTCTTCTGGCTACTCCATGAGCATCCTCATATTGAAGACCGAATTCTCGACGAGATCCGAGCCATTATCAAAAGAAGAAATAACTTGGGTCCCGAACATCTCAACGATGTCATCTTTACGGCCGATGAATTAAAGCAGATGGAATATCTCCATGCTGCATTATCGGAGTCCTTGAGGTTGTATCCGTCTGTGCCCATCGATTTCAAGGAAGTTCTCGAGGACGATATATTACCAAACGGGACGCCCGTCAAGAAAGGCGCTAAGATCATCTACTCAGTCTTTTCCATGGCGAGGATAGAATCGATTTGGGGGAAGGATTGCTGTGAGTTTAAGCCTGAGAGGTGGATGAAAGATGGTGCATTTGTGAGTGAAAACCAGTTCAAGTATGCTGTCTTCAATGCAGGGCCAAGGCTCTGCGTTGGGAAGAAGTTTGCTTATACACAGATGAAGATGGTGGCAGCCTCCATCCTTTTGAGGTACTCTGTGCATGTCGTGAAGGGCCATCCTGTGGTTCCTAAGCTCACTACCACACTGTACATGAAGCATGGCCTCTTAGTTACCTTCCACCCAAGAGTTTCAACTTTTCCATAAAAAAATAGTCCTGTTTTTAGGTCTCATAATAGGGTCCAGACCTTCAATAGAGAGACAGGAGTCTCTTAGGGCTGCAATAAAAATAGTCATTGCAGAGTCGGTACTCCTTATGGAAATCTTTAAGGTTATGTGTGTGTTCAAATGTAAAGTCTAGTGATATTCTATGTATTTTAGTAACTCACAAGCATCAAATGTGAGACTGTAATTTCCTAAATTTCAAAAATGAAATGGAGTATAGTAACTTAAAGCATCAAATGTGAAGTACGTAGTTTCTTGTTGAAAGGATGGACATATTACTGGCTTATTTTTTTTATTACCTTTTTTTTTTAGTGATTTATGTGCGGACCCCATAATTTTACGTAAAATATAAAATGCTTCGCTTATCTGCAGAAATTATAAAGAAGATCGGTTAACCAAGTCTTTTTTTTTTACTTCTAAAATTTCGCATTGGTCAACTCGAATTTTGATTATTCTTGTTAGTTTTTTTTAGTTTTTCGTTAGTAGGACAGTACCCAAGCTTTAAGACATTGCCCTACTAACGAAAAAACTGAAAAAAAAATCAAAATTCAAGTTGACCAAGGGATAGTTTTTGAAAAAAAAAAATGGGTTGCCTGGACCTTCTTTGTAATTCCCATATATAAATGGAGCATTTCGTATTTTATCTAAAATTTTAAAAACTGCAGCAAAAATACACACACAAAAAATAAAAAATAAAAAAAGAAAAGAAAAAAAAGACAAAAAATAAAAGAAAAGAAGAAGAAGAAGAGAGTGTAATTTCCACTTCCACATTTCGCTATATCTACCTTTCAAAGCTCCCGTGATGTGTGTACAATGGCACTTATGGATGAGTTATATGTGCTAACTACCTTGGTGAAAATTATTTCCCACAATCTTTATTTTATGCTACCCGAATCCTCCAATTCTCTAAAGTTGCTGTCACTTGCGGCAGCTTAATGAATAAAAGAAATATACGAGGCAAAGAGGATTGGTTTGTAACTTATGGAGAAGCTGGGTCCACCTCATAAATCAAACTTGTAGTTATCCTTTTCAGGCTTTCTCAAATATGAATACATCTTTTTTTTGCTTTTCTTTTTATGGGTGAGTATGTGGGGGAGAGGATCCTACCTTTCATAGGAAGGGGCCCTACTGTTTTTAAAAATTGAACTTAAGACAGCGTTGCAAATCATCAAGAGCTAATAAATTAAGCTCAGGCTCTTTTCCTAGTACATTTTATTCAGATGGGAAGAACTTGCTGGTATCCCAATCTATCTATCAGTCTTATTCAGAAGGTAAGAACTTCCGTTAGTACCTCACTTTCATTTCTAACATGGTTTGATTATTATTACAGTTTTTGAAAAGCATTTACCACCTGAAAAGTGGAAAAGATGGATTCAATGATAAGTTGATGATTGTAAAATCAATTTCTTACAATGTATTAAAGCCTTTTATGAACAGAAACTCTCACGTTCACATGATGTGGATCGACCTACATTTCAAATTGAACCACGCCACATCTAATGATTAAAATACAATTTTATAGGCGTGAGACAGCGTCGTATCGGGGCTGGATCCTGATCGGATCCACCTACCCACAGATCCGAACTTTAATTCAAACCTAACATTTGGGTCCTGATCTGGATTTCAGATCCAAATTTTGGGTCCATACCCAGATCCGAATAGGTTTTGGAATCCAGGTTTTGGATCTGGATCGGGTCAATTCTCACCCTACAATTTTATTATTTTATGATATTTTAGTTTAAAATATATTTTTACCCAAAATTTAAGGCGTAGATTCTTTTTAGTCACAGTATATAAAAATAATAAAAAAATTTATTTTAATAAATAATTGACTGGAATACCATTAAAAATTTCAAAAATATTTTGATCAATTTATTTTATTAAAAATATTTTTTATTTTATTTTTTAATGTGCTATGTTGAAATAAATATATTCCTTAAATTTCTGGTAAAAATAATTCTTAAATTAATAATAAAAATAAAAAAATATTTCAACCGTTAGATGTGGCATGGTTTAATATGAATTGTTACCCTTCGTGCTGCACAATATGTATACCATCCCTTTTATGAAGGCCACGGTATATAAGCTTTACTTGTGGCAACACGAGTGCAACATGGACGCATTTTGAAAGCAAATGAAAATGTATAACTTTACTAGAAGGGTGCGGTTTCTATAAGGTTACAACCTTATACAATTCAATTAAGACACCTCCAAACTTTATCATAACATGTAATTTAAGTGAAAAAAAATGTTAGGATTATCTCAAAATCCATTTTTATATCTAGTTATATAATTTTAAACTCTAAAAATGGTTAAAATCAAGTAGATCTATAAACATATGAAAATATTGAAAATAAACGGTTTAGATAATGTAGTGCAAGATGCACTATTTTTAAGATATATATATATATATATTTTTCATATTCATACATCTCAATGTCGAGATGATCAATTAGAGGGTTTTCGACATTAAAACAACCGTAATTCTACATTTTACGGTTGCAACCTTATATAAACTTTTTTAAAACAACTGTAATTCTACATTTTACGGTTGCGACCTTATATAAACTTTTTCCTTACTTTACTAGAATAGCTTTAAAATTTAAATAATGCAAATAAAAAACAATTTGCAAGGAATTGAATCGATGGTGGATTCATAATTAGAAAGCTATTAAGTTCGATACTATTTTGATATTTTATATCGATCTCAGTTATTGTCTTCTAAAAATAAAAAAAGAAAACAGGGGTTTATGTAGAGGGGATTTAGGGGGATTTAGGAGGTTTTAGAGTGACCATTCTGGCACCGATACCTCCCCAGAAGTGATCAGCCCCAGCTGATTCCAATTTGGATTAACAATCTGATCCGGACTGTCATCATTTGAGCCATTTATATAGATTTGATAAGGTCACTTTGCTTTTTTCTTTCAACTTTCTTGGAAAGTGAGAATAAGATAACAACACGGCTAAATTCAATGTAGGGGTGGAAAATTGGTTGGTCGACTTGTGGGCATGATGGTTGACCCGACTCGGTGTAGGTATGTATGGATAAGTTGGGTTTAGGTCCACTTGACTATTGTTGTGTCCATACCTAGACCTACTTTAACCCTTATGGGTCGGGTTGGGCCTGGTTTAGGGTCACCCCGACCAGGTATTGATATGTGTTATTTACATATAATAACTATATAGTGCAAAATATATAATAGATTTTTTATATGTTTAGTTTTTTAGACCCAAACCTAGACCAAACCCAACCCTATGCGTCAGGTCAAGGTCCAATTAACTTGGACCTAAGTCAGGTTTGGGTCTACCACGAACCTAACCAGGTCGGGTCTGTGTCCAGGACTACCAAGGCCTAACCTAACCCATTCCCACCCACAATTCAATGGCATCCCAAATGTCGGGTTCAAATTTGGAGACACTCTCTTAGTGAGTTGGTTTGTACCTTTGGCTTTGTTTCAGTGGTAAATATATATCGCTATGGGTAAAGGAGGTTAAGGGTCGACCTAACATTTTATTTTATTTTTTTTAATTTACATATGCAAAATACATAAATAGACATGCTCTCCTTGGTTCTAGTCTACCCTTAGAAAATTATTAGTTACATTTTCGGGCAATAAGACCCTCTTTTTGTCAAAAGGATTGCTATTTTTTTTCATTTTATTTTTTAAAATTTTGGTAAAAGTATAGGGGTTGCAATTGGGTCGGGTCGACCCACCGACCATCATTACATTGGTATGCCGTCTCCCATATTCGGTTGATTTAAGAGCATGTCCTCTCTCTCAAACTTAGGTGCAGACATTTCTCTACGCCCCCAACAAATAGTCCATAAAAAAGAATGTAAGGCATCCCCAAAACTCAATACCGGTCATCTATTTCATGGACAGTTGGATCTTGCTTTTTAAAAATTATTTATGTTATGTTTGGTAATAGTCAAAATCATCACACCTATATTTTTACAAAGTCTGATGGTACTATAGTAAAAAGTAATTGTGGCTTTCTTAGGAAGCAAGAAAGAAACCCTAGTGATCTCTATAAAAAAAGGGTGAAAAAGACATAATACACATCTTTCGAAGGGTCACACCTTTGGGTCATGAGAAGGGATCTCCGAGAAGTAGATAAGTCTCCAAGAGATAGACATAGCCTCCTCGAGAGAGGTGAGATTTTGGGTTAGTAAGTGGATGCAATCTAGATCCGACTCAGTTTTTTAAATATTAATGTGTGTGTAAGGAAAATTGTTTCATGCGGGCTGGACCGCATTCCTACATATGCAATCTAGAAAGTGTAAAGCATCCATCTTAAAGATGTATGCAAATAGGTGTTCCATCTAAAAACAATGGAAACTGACGGCCCAAATGTTTTTAAAATTTATTTATTTATTCATATTCATGATCTCCATGTTAGATATTACATGTCCTTAAAAATTAAGTCTTAAAATCCATCTCAAGAATAAATTTATTAAAAGGCCCACATTTCTACATATGCGAGCTTGGCCGCATAGAAACCGGGTCCTATATATAATATTGATCTATTAATTTATATATAAATTTATACTTTTAGAAGACCTAATCCAAATTCTATGTATACTTTTTGGATCTAGATCAGACCTAGATTTAAGTTTTGGATTCAAATCCGGATCCAAACATTATGGATCCGCATCCACATACATGTATATTTTTTGATCTGGATTTGTATCTGGGTGGATCTGATCCCAATCCGAAAAATTCTCAGCCCTATAAAACAATCTACAGCACTTGGGGGTTACACAAATGCCCTTCGAGCTCAATCTAACATATTTTTTGTTTCCTAAATTGGACCACCCATATTTACCGCATTTTGTCAAGGAAATTATGTTATGAGTCCAACTTTTCTTATTGCTTCTTCACGAGAACCAAGTGTCCCAAGGTCCTAAAACGGAGAAGGTAGGTACCATTAAAGTGGGCGGAGCAAAGCAAATGTTTTCTATACATATATGTGTATCCCGGGCCTTCAGGCTCTCGCTATCAATTAATGGCAATGCAAATAACATTGTGATCCAATGGAAATATGTACAAATAAGGTCATTTATTTTTGGTATAAAAAAACACAATCGTTGTAGACCGATAGATAGATGTTAAAACGCAAGGTCCATAAAATGAAATCTGTCGGGTGTTACACCCCCCCCCCCCCCCCCCCCCCCCCCACCCACCCCAAAGAAAAAAAAAACAAACCCCAACCCCACCCCGCTTCTCCCCCCCCCCCAGGTCCCCGCCCAAAAGAGAAAAAAAAAAAAAAAAAGGAATGCTTCCAATAATTGAACTTAAAACGTTAGAGAGAGAGAAAGAACGTGGAGTGAATTCATTTAGGCCTGCACAACTGCTAATTTTAATTGTGAAAGGACAGTCAATGAAATTGAAGACTGAAGAGCCGGCAGCTTCATTCAAAGTGACGTAGAGCGAGAGAGAGCGAGAGAGAGAGAAATGTGATAAAATGTTCTCCTGTTTACCCAACGTGACGTCTACTATAAATATTTTGTTTTAGAGTGATTTAGGTATGGATCTTAAAATTTTAAGTAAAATACAAAATGTTTATTATATAGAAGGTCGGTTAACCAGTTTTTTTTTTTTTTCAAATTAACCCTTAGTCAACCGAAATTTTAATTGTTTAATTGTTATTTTTAGTTTTTTTTTTAGTAGAGCAATGCCCCAAACTCTAAGGCACTTTTCAAAAGAACTGAAAATTACTAAAAAAAATCAAAATTCAGTTTAACCAAGGGACAATTTGAAAAAATATTAAAAAAGATGAGTTGACCGATTTTTTTTGTAATTTTCACATATAAGTATTTCATATTTTACTTAAAAGCCCGTATATAAATTACTCTTTATTTTACTTTCTATCTCATTCTTGCAATACTATTATTTCTAAAAATATTTTATGGGACCAGTTTGCTTCTTTGATTAAACCCCAACTGCCTGCTACCGATGAAGACAATCTTAATTGGACCAATAAAGTGCAAAGTAAAATCTGTACCCCACTTTTCAAAAAAGAAAAATATACGAAATATTACAAATAACCCCTAAAATTAGACTTCACATGTAACTTACCCAGGATTAAACCTTTTTGCTTACTTTTTACCCCAAAATATGCTTTTTTAACAAATAGCCGCCCCCCCCCAACCAACAAAAAATAAATAAAAGAAACACTAACCTACCCTCCCTTGACTTTTATTCACATCTCTCTATGCTCTTTTTTTGGACAAAATGAGGTCCGGCAGTTCTCTATGGTGGTTCGACGCTTCTGTTCCTGGACAAACATGCGGTCCGGCACTTCTGCTCCTGGACAAACATGCGGTCCGACAGATCTATGTGGTGGTTCGACATATGCGGTCTGACAGATCTATGTGGTGGTTCGACGCATGCGGTCCGGCACTTCTGCTCCTGGACAAACATGCGGTCCGACAGATCTATGTGGTGGTTCGACACATGCGGTCTGGCATATCTATATGGTGGTCCGACACATGCAGTCCGACAAATCTATATGACGGTCTGACATATTCAAAAGGCGGTTCGACAGATAATAAATGTGGTCCGACACTTGTTTTAGTTTAACGGGGTCTGACAATTGGTACATGGCCGGCAGCCCGTGTAGCTTTTGGTACTATTCGTAATCCCACGTGAATGTCAGGTTAAAATTAATTTTTTGTGTACGAAAAAAGGTATTTTTGTAAAAAAAATGTCGTTTTTTAATTATGGGGTATTTGGTAGTAAAGGATATTTTGAGGTAAAAAGTGATAAATAAAAATTCAATTGGGAGTAAGTTGCATAAGAAACCTCCTCTTGGGAGTTGTCTGTAATTTTTGTTAAAAAAAGAAAAAAAAAGAAAAAAAAAGAAAGTAAAATCTGTATCCTACATCACCTTAATGAGATGGATAGCTAAACTGAATGCAATGCAAATTCATCCCCGATGCTTTTATTTGTTTCTTTCCAAAACTAAGGGTCACAACAAGTACTTCATCCCCGATGCTTTTATTTGTTTCATTACAAAACTATGGGTCACAATAAGTACCTTCAAAACTTCATGTATATCTTCTCCAACTGTTTTCTTTCCCTATTATGAATTTTTAGAAATTTTCTAGCGTCACCTTAAAGATGTTAATACAGTTATTAAATTTTATGTTTTAGTTTTCTAGATTTGGAAGGTCTTTTTACTTGGGCAGTGAATGTATTAAGAAAATCATGGAAGGGCTAAAAGAGATATGATTTCTCAATAGCATACCTAAAATTTATTTCATAAGAGTACCTCTGCAAAAAATTGGCGAAATTTTCTAGGTTGCCCCTTTCAAAATTAGGATGCCAAACAACCAAGGGTATTTAAGTAAGGGATGGTATCCATTTAATTGGCTCAAGTCAAATTATGAAAATACCCCTAGTTATTCAATGTTAAGAAAATGGTAGGGTTTGTATAAAGCCGAGGCTCTAAACAATCAAAATATGACACATCTTTAAATATTGCCGAAATATGTTGTTTTAATATTAGAGATCTTTATAATGGCGTGAAAATTTATTTTTATCTCCAATAATAAAATTTGGGAAAAGTTTATACAGAGCCAAGGCTCTAAGCCATCAAATTGGAGCCCCTCTCAAAAAATTTATTAGAAGCGATGGTTTTGATGCCTAAATATCTTCAAATTGATCATCTCAACATCAAGATGCAAGTTTAGGAAATCGTGTATCTTGTAACCCATTTTTAGACCGTCAATTTTCAAGATTTTCAAGTGTTCATAAATCGGCTCAATCTACACTATTTTTTAAGCTTTAAATTTATAATTAAAGATGAAAATATATTTTAAGGCTTTCACAAAGATTTTCGATACTATTTGTAACCACATTTTTTGATACTATTTGAAGGTGGGCTCGAATTTGATTGTTTAGAGCCTCGGCTCTATACAAACCGCACCCATAAAATTTAAAGTTCAAAATTAGTGTAGGTCGAGCATATCTATGAACACTTGAAAATCTCGACAATTGATGGTTTAGATAATATATTACAAGATACATTATTTTCAATACTTCAAAACTTGTTTTCTCATATCCATACATCTTGCGTTTGAGATGATTGAATTAAAAAAATTTCAGTATCGAAAGCACCTTTTTTAATGAATTTTTGAGTTGCACCTTAATTTGATTATTTAGAGCATCGCACTTATATAAACGTTTTCCTTAAGAATAAGGTTGGAATGGATCATATCGCGTTCAGATCGACCTGGACCTAGACCTGACCTGACTGGGTTTAGGTTAGACTCAGATCCGACCTAGACCTAGGTCGAGTTCTCTCTGCCTATCCTCCATTTCGCTCTCTTTACAGTTCCATTTCTCTTGCACCTCTCTCTACAAATCATTCGAATTCTTCAATTTTCGGACCCGTCAAATCCAAAATAACAACAATGGTGTTTTCAACATCCAGCAAACCCATCAAGAAAAATAGTGCATAGACAAAGGGAGGAGATTGATCAACCTGCAAACACATCAAGACAAATCGTGTAGGAGGGAGAGAGGAGATTGAAGGAAGAGGGAGAGAGCAAATAGAAATAATAGAAAGTTGGGAGTATGAGAGGGTGATAAAGAGCGAGGTTAGAGGGGGAATATATGAGGGAAAACTATCCTCCCTTCTCACAAAATTCAGGCCACTAAAAAATCAAGAAGAAAATTCTTCAACCTGTTTCCTTCAGATTGGTGATCAAAACATCTCCTGCTATTAGGCACGATAATTAGGGCATATGACTCTTAGATTGAGCACCTAAATAGGGCAACATATGGTTTTCAAAAATTGAAGAGAAAATAGGGTTTTAGTGGAGGAGTTTCCCATTTTGGTCGGTTCTTGGGACATGAACCTAGTTTTAATGAGTTCTAAAATTGCAGCAAGCGAAAGAAAGGAGGCAGTGGCTTTTGAATTTGCAGCAAGAATGAGAGAGGAGCAAGCGGTAGAGAGAGAGATGAGAGGGATGAGAGGGATGGGGTTTTTTGGGAGCCGGAACTTTACACGGCAGAGCTTTTGGAGGAGACGATGAACTTTTTAAAAGCAAGGGTAGAAAAAGTTCAATACCGTCATCTTTAATACATAGGATCATTCCCCAAATTTAAAACTTAAAACCCTACAATGTTATATGGGATTTTCTGAGGTTTCTAACATATTATATTACCATATCAGATGAGGAAAAATTTTATATAGAGGCAAGGCGCTAAACAATCAAATTTGAACCTACCTCAAAAATTTCACTAAAAGAGGTTTTTTGAGACCCAAATAACATCAAATTGATCATCTCGACATCAAGATACATAGACATGAAAAAACAAAATGAATTTCAAGTTTTGAAAATGGTGTATTTTATAACACATTTTTGGACCGTCAATTTACAAGATTTTCAAGTTTTCATAGATCTATCAATCTAAACTGTTTTTTAAGCTTTAAATTTTATAAATAAAAATAAAAATATATTTTAAAGCTATCACAAAGATTTCAGTATTGAAACCACATTTCTTCACCATATTTGAAGTAAGGTTCTAATTTGATTGTTTATAGCCTAGGCTCTATACAATCAGCACCATCAGCTAATATTAGCCCTTCAATGAAAATTTTCGAGTCTTACTGGCCGCCAATGCTTTCGGGATGAGTTCAGGTGAGCATGAAAGAACTATAACGAAATAACATTTTATTTGAGCGAAGATACTGGATGGGAATATTAGATAGAGGGTGCTTTCATTCACAGAAAATAATTTTGTCCTGACACCATCGCGACACCAAGGATTAAGAGTAATGGGAATCATTGACTCATCCATTGCTTATGTTTTTCCTATATGGATATCTCTATTTTGCGCCCTCTGGAAGATATTTCCTGTAAGCTACTAGATGGCCAAAAGATTAATCATTGTATTAGCAGGGGTTAATCAATAAATAATTATAAGGAAATATCATTTTCAAGAGAGGAGTAAGTAGAAACATCGGAGTAAGCGTGCTCATTTTGGATATCTTAGAATCGAAGAGAAATCATTTTTAAGAGAAGAAATGTGGAAATATTGGATTTTGTATTCCACAGAACATTATTCTCAGCAAATATGCCACAGTTAAGAAAAATAAGAACCAACAATTCTATGTTTTTCCAATATTCTCATAGTCTCATTTTGCTTCCTTGCTGTAAGCTAGCATAAAATATATAGAGGACCACAAGAAGATCAATCAATGCATTTGCTGGGTGAAATTGATATTTAACTAACATGATAGTAATGGCTAAGAATGAAAAGTAACAATTTGAAGAAAACCCTTGAGAGAAGGAATTTTATCCTCAAAACACTTTATCAATTCTGACCAGCACCACAAGCTAACAAAACCCTGCAATCTCAGACAGTCCTAAAACAGAAAACATACACCTCAAGAAAATATCTAAGGGAAATCAGTTTTAAGAGAGGAGGTGGAAACATTGGATTTTGTATTCCACAGAAGATCATTCTCAGCTAAAATACCACAATTAAAAATAATAAGAACCAACATCTCTATGTTTTTCCAAGATTCACAGTCTCATTTTGCCCCCTTGCTGTAAGCTAGCATACACTATGTAGAGGACCACACAAGATTAATCAATGTATTTGCTGGGTAAAATTGATATTGACTAACATGATAGTAATGGCTAAGAATGAAATGTGACAATTTTAAGAAAACCCTTGAGACAAGGAACTCCTATCCTCAAATACTTTATCAATTCTGACCTGCACCATAAGCTAAAAAGAGATGAAACAAAACCCCACAATCTCAGACCAGCCCCAAAAGAGAAAACATGCAGCTTACACGATTCAAAACGAATCACAACTGTGAGATCAGAAAGAGCTGCGCCTAGGCCTCTCCTCAGCTACATTGACTCTTATAGCCCTCCCATCCAGACTCTGTATAATCATTTAAGTAACAAAAATTTTCAGAAAACTAAAAAAGAATTGCATAATCAATAAAGTAGTTATACTTCTGGTTTGAAAGGCAAGCTTCATGTGAACAGTCTAACAGTTTCAAAAAAAAAAAGAAGGCAAGCTTCATGTGCTAATGCAAAAGCAGAAAGTAATCTAGAAAATTGTCATGTTTTCTGATTCCAATGGCAGAGACATATGGGTACTAATGCAAAATTATATGCTAATCAAGAAAATAGTTTTAGCCATTATGATTTCATTACTAGAGCTTTACGGGTGCTAAAGCAAAATCAGACTTGAGCTTTATGGGTGCTAAAGCAAAATCAGACTTAGTAAAGCTTGTTGACATCAATTGTAAAGATTGATGGGTGCAAAAGCAAAAGGAGAGGGGGTAACAAGAAAACTAGAAAGTTTATCACAAATAATAGTGTAAAGACATGAGGGATGCAAAAACAAAAGCAAATGGATAATCAAGAAAATAGCATGTCTTTCTAGTTTTAAAGGTAAAAAAAACTTCTTAGGTGCTTGCATAAAAGGGAGGGGCACCTGTCCATCAAGGGCAGCAATGGCATCATTAAGCTCAGTCTCTGTGGACATGGTAACGAAGCCAAAGCCACGTGAGCGACCACTTTCCCTATCATACACAACCCTTGCTTCCACAACTTTGCCATGCTCGCTGAACACCTGTTCAAGGCGGGTATCATCCACTTGCCATGGCAGGTTCCCCACATAAATTCTCAGTGAAGGCTCAGAAGAGCGCTCTATCCTAGATCCCCTTGGGGCTGCCTTGTTTACGGTGAGGAGCCGGCCATTGACATCCTGTCATAGTACAGTGGAAAAAAACAACAATGCTAGTTAAGAATGGAGGCAAAATTGGAAGTCTCTAATAAAACTTCTCATATATACAGTTAAACCTACTCAACCAGTATATCACAGCATTTTTCAACACTAGAAAATTTTAAACTAGGCATAATTCCAACAGTCAAAAGGATCACAATTTGAAATAAAGAAGCAGCCAAAAGATCAGATGTGAGGAATTGCACATTAAATAAAGTCCACTTATCTTCACACCCTATCCCCAAACATTCTCCCCCCCCCCCCCACCCCACACAAGCCAAAAAGAGCAAAAAAAAAAAACAAGGTAGGTGATTCTTCTCCATCAAGGGTCATACCCTTAACGAGGTCATAAGCACCATATTTTCTCACTACTTTCAACCATGTCCTTTTGGGCCCACCCCTTGCATTTTTTTAGCCTTGAACCAACTTGCACCTCCTAAAAGGTGCTATACTGGGTTTGCGTTGCACATGGCCAATAGACCTAAGTCTACTTTCTCGTATCTTATCATATTAGTGCTACATCTAAATTCTCCCAAATGTATTCATTTCAAATTCTATCCCTTCTTGTCTTGCCACTCATTCATCTCAACATCTTCATTTTAGCTACACTCATTCTATGGTATGTTGTTTTTTCACCGCCCAACATTCTACCCCATACAGCAAAGATGGTCTCACACCTGTCCTATAGAACTTGCGGGCGATCACATAAAAGTTTGGCTGTACATCTCCACTCCACCCACCCAGCTCCAATTCTATGTGCGACATCTTCTTCAATCGCTTCATTTTCTTGAATTATCGACCCAAGATATTGAAAATGCGCTCTTTTTGGTATTTCTTGGATGTCAATCTTAACCAGATGGAATCGGTGGGGATTGTTTTTTTAGTTTTTGAAATTTTTAAATTAAAAAAAAAAAAAATAAATATATATATATATATATATATATATATATATATATATATATATATATATATATATTTTTATTATTATTATTATTATTTATTTTGGGGACTGATTCCCACAACAAAGAATCGGCCAATCTAGCCAAGATTGATGATCTAGATTAGTCTAACGGGTAACCAATCTAGACTCCCTATCTGGCAGTGTTTGAAAATTTGGCCGCCCATCTGCCTAGGCAGCCAATCGCCTAAAACGCCTAGACTGAACCTAGGAAGGGCACCTAGGCGGCTTGCGTCTAGGCGCTTGCCTAAGCGGGCAAGGCACTGTCTACACGCTACAATCAAGGTGGCCCGCCTAGGCACTACCTCAACGCAGGTTGTCAAGGGTGAAAAAATGCCCTTGGCTACGGTCAAAATTGGGGGAGAGGGGGGGAAAAGGGTTTTAGAGGACATTCTAAACCCCCAAAACCAAATCTATGCCATCTAGAGAAAGAAAAACTCCCCCAAAACTTCTTTTTTATGATTTATCGAAAGATCAATAAATTTTTAATTTTTTCAATTTCTTCCAAAATCAAAGGCAATGCTTGGTGGTAGTTTTCAGAGCGCTTCTAGTGGTTAAATAGTAAGGACTTTTGGCGATAGGATAAATGAGGTTTGGGCCAACATTGTTTTCAATTTGATATTTTTAGATCACTATGCCATTATGATATTTGAATAAGGTTTTGTTTTTTGCTAGAATGTATCGTGTTTTGAATCATTTGATTTTTTTTTTTTTTCTTTTTTTCCTTTTATGATAAATTGACATGTTTGTAGATGAAAGATTGATTTTTTTGTTGTGATTAATTGATTATTAACTCATTTGGACGATGAAATTGGCCCTATATTGAATTCTTTTATGAATAATTGGTTCTTATTTTGTACAATATTTGATGATATCCTATTAGTTTTGTTTTAATATTCTATTAGTTTTGTTTTGCTTTTTTTATATTTTTAATTATTTGCATATGGAACGCTTTTTTTGAAATGATAACAGTAATTCCATTAGATAGCAGAGAAAAGCTCCGAAGATACAATAGTACAAGAAGAAGAAATAGGGAGGAGCACTCCTTAAATTCAAGACTAACCTATCCTAACTCCTAGAGCAGAACAATCCCATAAACCTCGCCAATTCTACACCAAAAACTACCCAAGCACCCAACTAATCCATGCAAGTAGCCTGCAATGAGCACCTCCCCTTCAACATTCTCCACATAGTCGGGGTTGGGGCAACCAACAATCTACACCAATCTAGCGACACCCAAAAGATTTACCGATTTGGACTTATATTTTGTGAATAGTCATAAACTTTGGATGAAATTGATTACATGAATAGTCCCTACTTGTCCCTATTCTTGGGCACCCGCCTGTGCTTTTTTTAACATTGCCATCCAGGTTTTAAATCACTAGTTACAAATAAGTCACTGACAGTCCAATATCAAAAATCATTGGCTTGGGAATTTTTGTTC
The DNA here is from genome assembly GCF_054954075.1 of Amborella trichopoda. NCBI lineage: Eukaryota > Viridiplantae > Streptophyta > Magnoliopsida > Amborellales > Amborellaceae > Amborella > Amborella trichopoda. Next base: position 43,076,067 of record NC_142341.1, on the reverse strand, counting down.
TCCCCTCAAACTCCATCAAATTTTTTGATAAACTTTGAGCGGAGTTAGTTCAAGGAAAATTTGATTAATGCCAATCGTCTCTTCTGGTGAAAATTGGATCTAGCGATAGATGTGCTCAAAACACTTTTTTTTTTTCTTATCTATTGTTTTTAAGACCATCCCCACATTTTGGGTCAAAAAATCCATAGAAGGCATTTTGAGGTTAGTATAATGGGGAGTGGAGTAAGGAAAATTTTATGCAAGTAATAAATATAGGGGAGTTTTACGACTTGTCAATGAACTGTTAGATGAAGAATTGCTATTCTTTCAAGTGTCACAAATCCTTGAGTGACATATTTAGAAGGTGCATGACACAGTATTCTTTTACCAATGAGATGTCCTCAAGAATGATTTGGCATAACCAATTCCATCAAGAAACCTGTTTCACAGACGAGTTAGTTTCATTTCTCGTTTTTCTTTTTGGTTGGTAAGTGTAATCTCAGATTGGAATTTGCATTGTTGTTCCTATATTTTCATTTCTGTGTCTGTTTAAATAGTTTTGTTTCTCACTTTGCATAACTTAATGCGAATATTGGAGTTACTGCCCTCAGCTATAGCACAGCTAAGAGAACCAGGGAGAGAGGTGAACACAATCAATGAGAAAAATCGAGCTCCGGGGGCCTTTTGGAATGGGAAGAGGATGGATGTGTCCTACATGATTCTATGACAGAAAAGGGGTATATTTTATACTGAAGAGATATGATCAAAGGGTTTTCATAGAAGGGGTCAGACCACAAAGCCGAGAAATGCATTAGTCCCGGAAGATTTAAGCTAATAAGGAAGTTAAAAGAACCTCACTTTTTACCCACTGCTCCAATTCAACTTCACGCTAGACCATGATCCATTACATCAATTTCGATACATTCAAGTATACATTTTGTACATGTTTACTGGTATATTCCATTTACATTAATGAAATTCGACACAGTTTGAATTCCAAAAAAACCCCAGATCATTGACACTCTGGTCAAGATCAGAGGAACACAGCTAAGCATCAAAAGTTTATTGTTGATGTGGGCATCACAAACAGAAAGGATCTTGCGCAGTCCCTCCCTCAGGGAGTGGATGAATAATTGTAGGGAAGGAAAGGAACATAGCAAGGAGGTGGTAGTCCTAGGAGTAGGAAAGGTACAGGTCAACAGAATGTATAGAGGTCAAGCAACAGTTGATGGCATTTAAGAATTGCAAATGATGCTTGTAGTAAAGATTATAAGGGTGAAAAGAAACGAAAAGAAAGTATAAGGCGGCCAGTGGAGGACAAAAACATTGGGTTCCTACAAGAAGGTGGATGCAAAGGGATGAAAAGTTGGATGAGAGAGAAGAATGAATAGTTATTGAGAGCTTCTAAGTTGGAGCTCGCACTCCTTGAACACCCCTTGGGAGCCAGAACTCATTAACAACACGTTCCCATTCTTTTGGGAACACGTCCCCTGATCTTTGGGAACTATTTCAACTATTGTTGTTATCAAAGAGCATCATCTGTCCCTCGGTGGGCTCAATTGTGGGATTACAAAATAAATTACAGGATTTAGACAAGGAACATTTTATTTTTTTGTGGGGGGGGCAATAGTTTTTAGGGGCCATACATAAGCTTTGATGGAGAACATTTTTTATTCTAGACAAACTTTAAAAGAGAACTCTGGCAACAAAGTTGTTCATTTTTTTTTTTTTTTTTTGGGAAGTCTATCTTATCTTTCATTATTTGTTTCTTTTTAAGATTTATTGCATGGGTGCTCCTTTACTAGGGAGCTTCTGGCAAGAAAGGGTCCCCACCCCCACTCCCAATCCTCCTCCTCTCCCAACAACTATAAAAGAAAGCAAGACCTGTCTGGAGACAGAACTTTAGATGAAGGAGAAGGTAAATGGCTAGAAGCAACGGAGGTGCAACAAGGGGATTTGGAATGACACAGAAAGCATTAAAAATTGGAGGACACACTTTCAATAGGAAATGACCAAGTTAAGGTTCAATCCTGTTTTTTAACACTACACAAAGAAAAGTGGAACAAGGAACAAAAGGTGGAAGGAGAAATTTGTGGGGCTTGGATGGAGAACACTAGCTTGGTAAAGCTTAGAAGTGGTATTCATATGGCTGTCGGGAATGTGCAAAGGTGGACATTTTCGACATATAGATGGTCAAATTGGTTAGTTAGGTGGTGCTGGGAGGCTTTTTTTCTGCATAGTTTGGTGCAGGGAGGCGTTCATAAAGGCATTAAAAGGATATGAAGGATACAGATTGCAAGTGGCTGACTGATACATGGAAGATCCAGAAGTTGTTAGTTTTCTGCTTTTCTCAGATTAGAGTTCAATGGAGAAGAAATGAGTGACCTGCTGGAAGTAGTGTCTTTTTCTTTTCATGTAAGGCATAGAAGCAAGAGAGGCAATCTTCCATGATTGTTTTAATAACACAGTATACATGACAGTGAAGAGAGGGTTCTTCTAGTACTTAGGCTTTGAGGAAGGAATACACATCACATCGTGCCCTCAGGTCCTTGCTTTCAAATAGTGTTTTTATGGCTAAAACATCGCAAAGAAGAAACATGAAGTGGAGCCACTTATGGTCGAAAGCACTTTATACATATTCCAAATGGGGAGGCATAAGAAGGCTGCAATACACTGCTTGAGTTGTAGCAAATTCCTTTAGGTTATCATATGGTTATGAGGGAGCTGGAAGGATCCTGAAGCAAGGACATAGGCTAAAGTCATCAAGAAGAAAATCTTGCTGCCGAACTTCTAGTGACCAGAGGAGGACCTGTGGATGGTGTTAAAAATGAATGGTTACAACTGGTAACTGCTAATGTGTCTTTACAAACTCCAGATGTGAGCTGTTGACACCACTGGTGTTCCTTTGGGAAGAAAACACCTAGCATATATGTTAGATCCCATTTCGATGTCAGCGGAACAACTTCATAAACAGGTTTTCTTTTGTCTTTTCTTTTTCTTTTTCTTTTCTTCATTTTTTTTTTTGAATTGTTTGGAAGAAACAGTTTCTATTACTTTTTATTTTATTCAAGGTTTTTGCAAGGTCATGAAAGTTTTGGCAGCATTTTACTAACTAGTGAGATTGCAACAGTTCTTAGTGAAAGAAAAGTTTGGCGAGTCGACCTGAAATCACCGATTCAGTGGATTTGGGAGGCTGCCAAGTCCAGAACATGGCCCAACTTCGGGTATAATTTACTTAATAATTAATTATAGCTAACTTATAATTGATTCAATCCTTGACTAAACCAATTACAATTGCCTAGTTTTCTACATACTTTTTACAGTGTGATTTTTAATATGTTTTATGTTTTCATTTTTTTTTCTCATCTTCCCTCAGAAATCCTGAGAAAATGATCTTAAACCAATTTTCTATTTTTTCTAATTTTGGAAAACCTTTTTGCATATTCTATAACTTTTTATGCTGTTCATTTCTTTTGATTTTGCTGATTTTTACCAATTTCTTAATATTTTTTCCAAACATATTTCCTACTTTCTAGGGCTTTAGGGGACTCGGTGTAGACTCGGGCGAGTCGACTCGGAGTCATCCGAGTCACTCAGCTTGCCCAGAGGGGCAAGTCCATGCCCAATCTTGTCTCCTTTCATTTGTCTGTCACCCACGAATAGTGGTAGGGACCAAGATGTCCAGACACTGCTTTAATAACGGTTGTATCCCCTTACATGCTCCTTCAGATAGGCATTTTTCTATAGATCATCAAGGGCAGCAAGACAGCAATATACCATTCAACTTTCAAGGGAACAACTTCTTCAGTCCAAGGTTAATTTTGGTATTTTCAATCAGAAAAAGAAAGGGCTAATTTGAATATCTTGAGTCTTTCCCATGATTTTGCTTGCAAGTCTGCAACGCTTATTTTGTTTTCACAATAGTTTAAAATTTGAACATAAGAGAAATTTGGCCACATTCATATTCATCACAATCCTTCCATGGGGCAAGTGGCAACAGCAAGAAGAGGCTAAAGGCTACCTAGATCTTAGAGGCAAGGAGCACTGGTGTTCTAGAGGATTCTACAGTCACTTACTGTCAAGATATTTCTCCTCATATAGAATCTTACTGTCATGCACATAGGGATTCTTGCAACACTATACTTCCCATCAAGACATATATTCAAATCTAGTTTTCACAACAAAATATAGGAATTTTGTAGTTGGATTAAAATCCTAACTATCATATATGCATATTACATATACTAACTAACTAACTAACTAACACACACACATGCACTTGCATGTGCGCCCACACACACACGCACACGCACGGGCACGGACGCCCGCCCCCCCCCCCCACCACCACACACACACACTAGTTGGATCAATCCTAACTATTATACAGACATGTTCTATATACTATATAATGCAAACGCACACGCACGCAATGACACACACATGTGCGCGTGCAGAGAGCGATACGATGTCCTACACCCATGAGCTGATTTCATCACTATTAGCTCAGACCCATCTCGGTGTTTGACTCCAAATTTTCCACAAACACTCTTGAACCAAGGAAAATCTCAAAAAGACAATTTATATATATATATATATATATATATATATATATATATATATATATATATATGGAAAATAAAATTTCATAAGGACAGAGAAAATATGGTGAACACCGGCCATCCAATTTATATTAGGCCTTTAAGAATACAAAATCTTAAAAAAAATGTTCAATTTGTGATCATGGCCATATGCAACAATTATCCCGAAGGCCAAATATCTAACCATCCAGCAAACAGGGGATCTGTGTCACTGTGTTTTCTCTCCCCTCAAATGAACCGGTTTTTAGTTTTAGGTTTTCTATAAAGAAAGGGAGATTCTTGGATTATATCCTTTGCTAATGTATGTACAAGCTGATAATCCCAACAATTCATAATCAAGTGGCCTCTAATTTTTTATTATTGAATAATGAAAAACTGCATGGGTTTTAATTTAAGAAATTAGACGCGGCTTCTAATTTCTAAAATTGAAAATTCATGAAGTTTCTCTATGAAACCAGATCATCTTTCTTGCATAATATAGTATAAGGGTAAAAGGAGAATGCAAACCCTTATCATAAAACAGGAATTGCATCCAAACGAGAATGCAAACCGTTATCATAAAATAGGAAATGCATCCAATGATAACTACGAGTAAAAACAACAATGACAATAGGAAAACTTTGTTTTGTTTCTTGTTTTTCCAAATTTCAGATACACTTGCTTGAGTTAATGGTTAAACGCTAAAAAGGAGAGACTTGCCTAAGCCTCCACAACTCCCCCGAAACATAGACGGGTCCTTAAAAGACAAAACCACTAAGTTCAGTCTCAAATTTGATGGGTGAGCCGAGATGACAGAAGAAGAGTTGGTGGAGTCCAAGAAATTAGGAATTGGGAACGATAGATTACAATTAGAACAGAATGAACATACTATCCTTGGTTGTGCCCTTGCTTGGTATACCAAAACTGGGTGAAACAGTTACGTATCCAAAAGGGTTTGGATCCGATCAAAATTCCAAAGTTGAGAATACTAGGGCAAGAGCATTACACATAGCGAAGACACAGATATGTGTACAGCCTGCAACAGTTATGTGCTTCAAAGACACAAACCCCACTATTGGCCGTTGAGACATGACACATCCTCATGTCAATTATAGGGCGGGGAAGTGGGATGATAATTCTAAGTGTCAAAGTTTCCAAAGTGCTTGATATGTATTATGTGCTTGCAGTGTCCACATGTCAAGTACCAAGGACACGTGTCCCAGATACATTGCAAGGAAGTGTGATGTCCAAGTAAATCTTTGTCTCAAACCTCATGCCTTCTAATAAAAAAGAAATAGAAATGGGAAATCCTCAACAAAGCCCCCTTCGTTCTAGAAAATAGAAGTGAACAATAAACTCTTCAGCAAGCTCCACCATTTATGAATGCTCAAAACCAGAATATCCATAACTTAGCTTATCCATGAAGAAAGAAATGACAGTTTTACGTTCTGAGATCCAAGTTACAGCAGACCTGGAAGCTAGACAGATGGTGTGCTTACTCAAGATACAACATTTTACATAGTTGATCAGAAGAAGTTATGACCAAAAAAAGATGAAAGTTTACCGGTGAAGAAAAGCTCAAACACCATTACATTAGGTCTCAGTATATTCATTTAATAATTCATTATTTTATTTTCTAACAAATGAATATTACTATTCAATTAAATTTGCTTAGAATGACATTGTCAATGGGATGCCATCTGATCTGCATGCCTAAAATCTGCTAAGTTAAAACAAGACATCAATTCCAAAATCACATAAAAAAGAGTCAGCATCTACCTTAAAACTATGGAATAATAGCATTTGGAATATAAGAAAATTTTATTTTTCCAAAACAATAAAAACATCAATACCTGAGGGAAACACAATCAAACAGCGTAAAACTGAAAAGAAATTCAACATTCTAGTCCCTATAAAGCACAGATCTTTCAGAAAGCAAACAGAATGAAGGAAATTTAACATTGAAATTATACACAAAAAGGTATGCTTCCTTGAAATATATAATCCAAGTTGCTGTTCAAGATATAAAATATCAGAACTTTTCTTTGGCTCAGCATAAAATCCCCTGAAGTACAAAAAACCGCTATAAGATCAATTAGGGAACTTCCAATAATAAAAAGAACCCCATCTCTCAATAAACCTCGATATAGCGACAATGCACCTTTGCATCAAGCCTCAATAGATTCATATAATAATCATTTTCTGTGAAGAAAGAAGAGTTGATAGAGGACAAGACTTAAAAATACAGAGACAGCAATTAAAGAAAATAACAGTCACATAGTCATAAGCTTTTCCAGAAAAGCAATAGAAAATACTTACGTAACGATGGAACATCTCCACTGCTTTCTCAGCCTCCTCAACAGTGCTCATTGTCACAAATCCAAACCCACGGCTCTGGTCTGTTTCCCTATTGTAAATAACCTGTTTCAAAGGAAGAAAGAAAAAGAACAATCAATTAAAAGAAAACAAAATAAAGAAAAAAAAAAAGGAAAAAGATATAGCAGCATGAGTCTCAAGCACTTCAAATAAATTTATTAAACCATCCTATCAACACCAACAAACAACAGTATACCCATAAAACATGAAATAAACCAAAAAAGGATAAAAAAATATTACAATGACAAAAGAAGAAGAAGAAGAAATCGATAAATAAGTTCCCAGACTTCGATCAATGATAACAGCCCCATAAGTCCTCCATGCAGAACACAATTCAACAACACCCATTCGAATCTTAAAGACAGAAGCTATAAAACTATATCAAAGTAAAAAGCTCCAAATTTCCTTTTTTTGACAAGTAAAAGAACAAATATTCATCAAAAGATAGTGATACCCTACCTCTGCAACCTCGACAATCCCAGCCTTGTCAAAGAGCTGAGCCAGCTTCTCACTATCCATATCATAAGGCAAATTCCCCACAAAAAGCTTGGCCTCTTCAGGTGGTTCAGGATAAGTCTCCTCCTCAAACCCCTCTACACCTGCCTCTTCCTCCCCTTCCTCTGCAACACTCCCCTCTCCCTCTAAATCAGAGGCCTCAGCTACAACCTCACCCGCGTCCCCCCCTTTTTGTTCCCAATCAAAACCCCCTTCACCAACTTCATTTCCCTCCTCTTGCCGAGCCCAATCGGAGGTTCTAGCCACCAAGCTAACTCCATTGTTTTTCCTAAGAGAAACCCATGTTTGAGAACTGGATAAAGAGCAAGATAAATGTGAAGGTGAAATGGTTTTGCCAACAAAATGCACAAAGTTGGGTTTGAGGTGGGTTTGGTTAGAGAGAGAAGCAACTGGATAGAAATCCCTTCCAGTGAGGAGGGTGGGGAGAGAAGCTAGGCACCCATCTGCCACAGATAAGGACTTGAGCGCTGGTATTGCAGGCATGGTGCTGTGAAGTGGGGAGAGAAATAGGGTTTTGGGGAGAGATGGTAGAGAGAGAAAGAGAGGGAGAGAGTTAGCAGAGGAGGAGAGGGAAAGGGAGAGGATAAGGAAGTGAGGGGAGGGGGTTTATACGAGAGGAGCGCGCCCTTGCCTCATGGGCGGATGATCCAAAAACCACTGCCCTCATATAAGTCCAGTTATTAAGTGCTCTCATGGGTCGTTTTAAACTGGGATAGTACACAATCACACCATTTTCTTTTGATACAAGCACGGCACAATTTTATTATAATATGTAATTTTATTGTAAAAAATTCTTAGAATTTTTTTAAAATCTATTTTTATATTTAATAATAAAATTTTAAATTTTAAAAATAGTTAAAATCAAGTAGATCTATAAGTATATGAAAATTTTGAAAATAGACGGTCAAGATAATATGTTGCAAGATGCACTATTTTTTTTTACTCAAAAACTTTCTTTTTTCATATTCATACATCTTGATATCGAGATGATCGATTAGACGGTTTTTCAACATGAAAACAACATTTTTGATAGATTTTTGAGGTGCGTCCGTGATTCTACATTCTAAGGTTGCAACCTTGTATAAACTTTTCCCTTACTTAAAACTATATTGTGTAAAATTTTATAGTTTAGATGAGTCGTAAAGTTTAAGAATAAGAATTTTTTTTGGTCAAATTTGAACTTGGTCAATAGAATAATTGCAGCCAATTAATTAATGTGATCATCTTATACCAAACGTAAATGGCCTCATTCTATACTTCCCCTTTTAAAACGTCGGGTTGTACAAGGGTCAAAGTGGGTGGGTCTATGTTAGGTCATGGGAGCCAGACCCGATAAGATCCGGCCCAAGTTGGATCCGGCGTGAACCTAATCTAGGTTAGGTTTAGGTCTAGTAGAACCAAACCTAACCTCTTGGGTCCAATATCTAAGACCTAGACCAAAACCTATGGGTACATGTAAACGTGTTGATTATTTTTAGAGCTCCAAATTTATTTTTTTTGGTCGAGTAAAAAAGGGGAGTGTGATTAACTTTCCATCAACCGTAGATGTTTGTTGATCTGCATCTACACATATGGCGTGTAAACGTGCGATATATTTGTTTTAGGCAAAGTTTTATTGTAATATAATACCATGTTAACATGCAAACTTCATGTTAAATACTGCTAAAAAAAATTGATAGCTAATGGAGGTCATTGCTTTGAGTGAAGGCTTATCTCAACTGCTTCGAGCCTTTGAGTAAGCCTTGAACATTAATTATACGTATGAAACCTTAAAATATAGTTTTATATTTTAAGAACTATATTTTTCCGTAAAAATTTTGCATTGCCAAGGCTTAAAAATCCCATCCAAAGGACTGTAACAAGCAAGGCTGGTATCATTAATAATGTTTGTAATGGTTGCTATGATAAAAGGAAGAAAATTATGGAAAGATTATTTTGTAATATAAGAAGTAATGACATTTTTTTATCTTAACGGATATATCAAAGGGGAATGGTGAGACCACAGGCTATTGTCAAACTGATACAGTCTTGATTCTAGCTTGCCATCATGAACACTCCACTGCAATAAATCCATACCTCATATATCAACTAATTAGTTATTTTCAAGTCGATTTTAAAAAAATCAAAATGGCCACGAATAATACTCCATGCACTAGATTTGGGAAAAAATATAAAAAGGATTGAAAATAAAAATAAGATTATAACAAGCACAAGCACAAATTAAAGGCACACACAAAGTTTACGTGATTCAACTAAAAACTATGAGCGTACTCGAGGATATATACAATATCGGAGGTGACAAAATTATAATCTTGTAAGTATTATAGAGACTAGCAAATTGCACTTTTGGCTTGTTTTTAGCATAGGTTTATGAATGAAATAAATGTGAAAAGAGGAAAATAATTTGAGAGAAAGGATGATCTTAAATTGTTCTCATCTTATTTTTCCTTTCTTTTTTTCTTTTTTTAACCATAACTATAGCTTTGAACTTGATGCTAGTGTTGTTATGCTTCTAATAAGAATATCATACCATAAGAGCATATAATCTCTGATCTTATAATTTGTACCCAACAGAGAATTATAAGGTCAGGTCACGCTTACAATACTATCATAATCTCTAAAAATATAGATTATTTTCTAAATGGATACTTTCTTCTTTACCTTTAGGGAATCATAACGGAAGAAAGCACAAATATAACAAATAGTGAAGAGAGAATGAGAGAGGACAATTTCACTAATAATGAAGAAAGAATAACAAGTGAGAGAGAGAGCTTAAAATAGAAATAACCATTACTACTAAACATTCCAAGAACAATTCTTTTGTTATTATAAAGGCAAACAAACTTATCTCTAGATGTCATATATATTTTGCGAAACCCAAAATATGCTTGCAGGTAGATCTAAGCATTGCTTATGACTGTGTGTCTAGGAATTTACTCTTGCTAGACTTCAGTCTTTTGGTTTTCCTTTATTGTTTATTTCTTGGGTTCGTCTTTGCATTATTACCACCCCCTCTTTTTTAGTGTTACATAACAACTCTCCAAAAAGGCATTTAAGAGGTAAAAGATGTTTACGGTAAGTGGACCCATTATCTCCCTATCTATTTCTATTGGTTATAGATTTCTTTAGTAGACATCTGGATCATGTGGTAACCCAATGTTCAATTCCTCTAGCTTCTGATGCTTGGAGAAAGTAAAACCAGAATAAAAAAAATAAAAAAAGAAAAGGATAGAGAGAATATACCCTATCTCAATATCTGCAAGGGAATCCACCGCAAAACGATATTTTCACAAAAGATCAAATTTATTCAATTCTCATTCTCTCTCTACGTACCACCTATGTCTCTTCTCTATTTTCTCTCTCTCTAGTACCATCCCTATTTTCTCTCTTTCTGACTTTTACATTAGCCTATCTGAGAGTAAAAGATAACTACCACTTATTATTTCCTAAACTAAGAGATTTTTACATTATTTTTTAAGCCAAAATATCTTGAGCTTATCTATATGTTATTCCCTAAACTAAAACGATAGACCTTCTTGGGTAGCAGCTCAAGCCCTACTAAAACTCACACACCAAAATCCTCACACCCCTATAAATTATCCCAGCTCACTTCTTATTCCTAAAATTTTTAAAACTAAAAAAATAAAAAATAAAAATAAATAATTTCAATTTTTATTTGCATCATTCTTCTAGGGTAGGGAGAAGCTCGACCTCAAGCTTATATCCTTCAGAAGCCAATCAATAATTGGTGACGTAGTCTCACCATTCTCATTGGTATTTTTCTTCAATTTGCTTCACTCTTATATCGAAGTAGAACACGGAGATCTCAGGCTCAATCATTATTTTTTTTTCTTTTTCATGTTCCTAGTAATACTTGAAAAAATTGAACTGAATACTAAGATTATGTTGATGCTCCATAGGATGTGGATCTTGTTAGTAAATTTCTTCATTACAATCGGGATCAACAGCCCGGGTCGGTCGGGCAACTGATTCATCTCTACAATGAGTTTTGGCGCCAAATCCACGGGGATGCGAGCGCCCTCTTCTCGATGGATGGTGTCCTGCAACCATCGTTGATTCATTTCATGTACTTCAGTTCGAATATCCTCCATGACTTTGGTCACTTTCTAAAGTTTGTCCCAAGCGATTATCCATAGCAAAATTAGCTTTGAGTGGCATTACAAAAAACTGCATCTCCGGATCTTAGTTGCTCTGATATCAACTGATGCAGGGAGAAATAACAAACTAGAAAAATAGAAGTATATAAAAAAAAAGAAAAAAAAAAATTTGAGATAATATATCATCTCTCAATATCTGCAAGGGAATCCAACTTAAGAAGATCTTTGTATAAGATCAAATTTACTCAATTCTCATTCTCTCTGTACGTACCACCTATATCACTTCCCTATTTTCTCTCTCTCACATACTTATTTTCTCTTAACTTCCACATTAGCATTTCTAAGAGTAAAAGATAACTACCATTTATTACTTCCTAAACTAAGAGATCTTTACCTTATTTCCTAAACCAAAATATCTTTACCTTATCTATATGTTATAACCTAAACTAAAAAGATAGACCTTCCTGGGTGACAACTCACGCCCTACTAAAACTCATGTACCAAAATCCTCATGCCCCTACTAATTATCCCAGCTCACTTATTATTCCTTAAATTCTTAAAATTTAAATAAAAATAAATAATCCCAAATTTTATTTGCATCACTTTCCCTTCTAGATGTGACTATGGGATTTCTCACCTTTTTTATGCTAATGATGCAATTATTTCTTGTAAAGCATCTTAGAAAGAGGCTAGTGGTATGACTTCTCTTCTATCTAATTGTGAAAAGACCACAAGACATAAACTCAATGTTCCAAAGAGTAAAATCATGTTCTTCATGGTGGCTCATTGTTTAAACAAATTATTGTGAGGGAGCTTGGTTTCGATGAGGGATTTCCTTTAGTTAGATATTCCTCTCTTTCATGGTAATTTGAAACACAATCCATAATCGAGATGGTAAGGTTATGGGAAGATTGGTCGTGGCAAGCTTTATCACTATTTTGTGCAAGCCGGTTACAACTGTTGAAATCGGTTCTTTCTTCATTGGTTATCTTCTGGATTATGTCTTTTATCTTACGTAGGCATACTTGTAATATGGTGGAGAGGCTTCAACATAGTTTTTTATGGGCAGATACGACTAAGAAGCGAATTCATTTGGTCAAGTGGAAATATGTATGTTTTATTATCGAGGAAGGGGATCTTAGGATTCTTGGTATCTTAGAGTTTAATATCACAGGTATGATGAAGTTGGCATGGAGAGTTCTGGAAAATCCATCATCTTTAATATTATAGTTTTTTAAACATAAGTACTTCAAAGGCTCATTTGTTTGGGGGGTCAAAAAGAAAATATGCTTGTTTACAATGAAAATCTGACAGATCTTCTGATAAAGATCTCTCAAATTTTAACACCTTAAATTAATTAAAAAGATGTAAATAAAGTGGTACAGAAGGTGGGACATATCGAATTCATATCTGAGGCTAGATTTGCCGGAAACGAGCAGATCTACTCCCAGATCTGTTGCAGAGCAAACGTGATCCAGAGCATTAAAATACGATTTTTAAGACAAGTTAAAAAATAAAAAATAAATAAAAGAAGTAAAACATGAAAAAGAAGAAGAAAGCGAGAGGAAGAAATAATACCAAATCAGGCCGGATGGCCTGGGACTCCCGAGCCTTCGAAGGCTTACCCGTATCAGAATCGGTCTTCTTTGCCTCTTTTATTTCAGATTTTGACCAGCAGATCTCTGGTGTGAAGGGTTAGATCTAGGGTTGTTATACCCTAATTCTAGTTTGATCTAGGGTTTTTGTGCCTTAGGTCTAGGTTTTCTCAATCTTAGGGGTTAGGACTTAAGGAGGCTAGGGTTTTTATCTTTTCTAGGGTTTTCAATCTAGAGATTTTTTTAAAATTGTCGGTCTTTCTTGGGGTATATAGGAGAAATTACTTAGTTTTATAAGGGCTTTGTGATATCCATTAGTTGAATATGATTTTTGAGATTTTCTCTAATTTTTTGGGATTTGTTTTAAAGTTTTAGGAATTTTCTAAGGGTTTTTCCTATTTTTAGTATTTTTGGATAATTTTCCTAATTTTGGGAATTTCTAAGGTTTTTTTTGTCTCTTTTTCTTTCTTCTTTTGAGTTAGGGAGAGGGGGTATTTATAAGATTCAATTGGTGATTTTTTCTAAAACTTGAGAGTTTTTTGTGAATTTTTTGGATTTATCTTGAAGTTTTAGCCTTATCTAATTAAAGAAAACGTGTTTACAGCATCATCAGATGCATTGACTGTATCATCAGTCCACGTCTGGGCCTGTCGGGCCCATTAAAGCTCGGCCCGCGGCCCGATAGTTGGGTCTCATAGGGGCTAAATTGTTATTTATTATATCTCTTTATCCGTAGGTCCGATTCAGGCAGTTCTTAAACCATTGGAAATCTCTTGGGCTCTACTTTAAATTGGGATAGGATTTAGGTAGTTTTGGAGTAACTAAATTGGATCTACTAGGATAATATGGTCCTAAGGGTTTAGAAAACCATAGAATTTGCTAGATTTAAAATGAGGTATCTACAATGCTCTCATGTATAGAAAGGTATTCAGATGTGACTATCTTATCCACGATCTAATGTCATGTGGATTATTGGGAAAGACCTAACAATAAATTTTTGGGCGGATCCTTAGCTTTCAGAAAATTTTATTTGGGAGTCTTATGGTGACCAGGTTCATGAGGATCTTGGAGTTTTTTTCTAAACTTAAGGTAGTTGATTATTTGCCCGGCTTCATTCTCCTCCTTATGTTCTCTAACTAAAATTTGAATGGAGAGAGAAGCATTTTCAATCCCTTTATAACCACAATGAGATTTTCTAGTGTGGGTCCATTCTTCTAATCGATTACTCTTTATCAAGGAGGCGAGGAATTTTATTACGCATATGGGCTCCATTTAGCTAATCTTCAAGGCCTTGCCAAATGACTCGCTTGACTGGCTATTCATCATTGACTTTGTACTTTTCTTCTTCTTTAACAAAGAGCGATCTCAACAGATTACGTGTGTCTCTTTTGCTATTCTAATGGTGATAGTGTTTGAACTTTCTTTTCCATTGTGTTCTTTTACAGGGTATTTGGAGATTGGTTGCCTAGAGATGTAGCAAAAGACCGACTTTGGATACATCCATTGCAACCATACTAAAAAACTAGATTGACTTTATATTCAAATCAAAAGGTCTACTCAATGTTTGGCTATCTCTTTTCTTCACTGCAGTTTGGATGTTATAAAAGGAATGAAACCATCGATTTTTTTGGGGGAAGATATCCAGACAAGAACACTTGCACAAGAGAATCACCTCTCATGTCAAAGAGATGGAAGAGGCTAAAGCCTGGACCTTCAAATTGTCAAAGAGAGCAATCGTAGATAACTTTTAGATTACATGACGCCAATAGACAGTCAGACACCATGTTTTAGTTACATGGTCTTTTCCTCGTCAAAGTCATTTTAAGCTAAATGTTGATGGGGCTTCATTCCAGAATCCTAAACTTGCAGGTGGTGGAGGCATAATTAGAAGTGATACTGGCTCCTTTATTGCTGCATTTGCCAACCCCTTTCGAATAACATCAAATAATTATTTAGAGTTTCATGCCTTGTAAACAAGGGTGGACCTAGCCATCCAGCTTAACTATTTCCCTTTATAGATCGAAAGTGACTCATCATTGTTAGTTAATATAATCCATAATAGTTGAAGAGCTTCATGCGTCCTCAATGTTGTTGCTGCTAATTGCCGATACAAGCTTTCTGATCGTGTTTATTCCATACTCCACATTTATCATGAGGTCAATATGGTAGCTGATACACTCGCTAAGAAAGCTACAATTTTCTCACATACCATTATTTGGTGATCTAGACCGTTGGATTTTCTTTCTCTTGTGTTACTTCATGATGTCGCACAAATGCCCTACTCTAGGGTTATAACTTTATGAGTTGTAATTTCTTTCATTATTAATAAAAACCTGGGTAGATGGCCTTCTCCCCCACCGACTTACCCAAAACAAATATCGTATTACCTCATATGGAATTTATCATTTGAAATTATATACACAGACAACATATCAATTATTATAAGAGATAAGAGATAAATATAATTGAATATACATTCATAATCTAAAATAACTACTGATGCATTAGCAGCCAAATTTATAAGGTGAAAAATGTATATCATTAGGTAAAGTACAAATATGTTGAAAGAGAGCTTGATGTTCATAGTAAGATAATCGAAGTATAAGAGAGAAAGGGGGGGAATTATGGGGGATCCAAAACTAACATTTATAGTTTCAAATAACCAAAGCAGCAAATGCATTGTTTAATAAAAATGGATAATGACCGAAAGTGGAATATATAATGGTAAAAGCCAAAAAGTATTTGATTGTCCTAGGTATTAATAAAATATTATCTCATGGGGTAGGCAGAGCTTCATCTCTTTTTTGTGATGTGGGTCTACAAATATGAAAAACAAGTTCTCATCTTTATAAACCTAAATCTGTTTAGTTGCATAAGATGCAAAGATCCCAAACACAGTCAGAGCAAAGTTGATAAAGAGAAACAAACAAACCATGCTCTATTAAGTAGCAATTTAGTATGGTGAAGATGAAAATCTATCAGTCATCTTAATTAAAGTAAAATCATAATACAATGTTGAAAAGTTTTCTTAATATATAACTATTGTTAAAAAAATTAGCCAATATATATATATATATATATATATATATATATATAGAAAAAAAAAAAAAAAAAACTCAAGAAAGAAATTTTGTGACGAAAAACAATATTGCAATTGCCCATTAATCAAGAATCAATTCTTTTACGTGTATCATCTCTAATTTTTGGAGACGATACTATGCAAGTGAAAGGAAGAAAGAAAGGAATTCATGGACATCCATAATCAACATTTCAAAGAAAGGAAATCATGGACATCCATAATCACCATTTCTAGCTAAAATCACACAAACAATCATGATAAAAACACAAAAAAAAAAAAAAAAAAAAAAAAAAAAAAAAAAAGAATAAAATTGAATAGGCATATATAATCGACAACAATCAATACACATCATTATATCATTGAAAATAGACCTCACTACAATTAACATCCATAAAAGTAGAAGTATACCTAATTAGCTCGAGCATAACTATTTTATAGGGAGGTTGTTGGTTGTGTTGTTTAACTATGAGGTTCCTTTCTTTAAGAGGATAATGTACGTAATAATCCTTATTTTGAAATCCTTCCAATGATAATTATGTTTGAATAATAATAATAACAATAAGAATGGTGGTGATAAAAATAGGTTGAGCATTTGCAATTGACATTCATAAAAGTGAAATTATATCTCATTAGCTCAAGCACAAATATACTTAGTGTGAGTTTAATGGCCATAATAGCAAATTGGTCCTTATTTGAAATCCTTAAATGATAATTATGTTTTGAAGAATAATAACAATAAGAATAAGAATGACAATGAGAAAATTTGGTTGAGCTAACATTTGGACAATAAGTCCATTGAGCAAACAATTAGCTCAATCACAAATATACTTAGTAAGAGTTTCATGGTCATAATAGTAAATTGCTCCTTCTTTTGAACTCCTTTAATGATAGTTATGTTTTGAAGAATAATAACAATAAAAATAGGAACGGCAGCATTAAAAATTGGTTGAGCTAACATTTGCACAGCTAAGTCTGTTGAGCAAACAATTATAGTGTGATATGGAGAATCTAATATCATTATAGGAGTAAGAGTGAAACATTGATAATAGGAGGAAATAAACTTTAACACCACAAAGTTTGATATAAGTTAGAGAATTATCATTAACAAATACAATAAAATAATCAAGTTAATCATTTGAATTTTTTATTTTCTAAAATGATGTAAGTCAACAATAGTATGAAAATAGTCGTTAGTAGTGTATATATTTTTGAATTTCCTTTTATGTGTCGCATGCAACTCATGACTTAGAATTTTGATGCAAACAATTCAACAAGAATATGATAGTCCCAATAGTTATGTAGTTTAAATGTTCAAATTCTTCAATAATTATTAGAGAAAATATCTCCATGCCCCTTATTTTTAAGTTTCACATCTCAATAGACCCAAAGTTTTAAAATATATCTTGCAGCATTGAGTTTCTATATTTTATATCTTTGAAGCCTCTAGACTAACTTTACCCACTTTAAACATATTTTTTAGCCCAACCAAATCTGACAAAGACATATATTTCTAAATGATATCTTTTATCTCTCTTCACATGATATTCCTCAATCTTTTCTCTCTCTTTCTCTCTCTTGGTCAACTCTCCCCAAACCTTTTCTCTCTCTATTCCCCCCCAAATTTCTATCTCTCTCCCCATGTCTGTCGCTCTCTCTCTCCCTCCATGTTTCCACAAGCCCCTCTCTCTCTCTTTTTCCCTTACTTTTTTCTCTCTGTGTTTCCCTACCCCTGTCTCTCTCCATCTTTACATAAACATGTATATCAATAGAAGAGTTGGAACTTGGAAGAACTGCACAATTTAACATCATTTTAGACTTAGCATAGCTTTTGGTGAATAGGTTTCTAGGGAACCTAAGCAATAATATAATTTTACAAATAGGTTTCTAGCTTTTGCATAATTTGCAACTTCAAAGTCTTGAGATATGGATCCATTCTATATACCAAAAACAGGCTATATCTTTTGAAACAAAATCACCTTCTCAGTGAACATGGTGAATATGAGATCAACAACAAATTATAGATCTCCATAATCTCCTTAAACACATCCACCAATCTCCATTGTTAGGGCCAACCATACCAATACATAAAATCATGTTCACATTCCCCATACATCATTTGTTGGTTAAAAAAGAAATAAGGAAGGCCTTAATGCCACTAAATAGAACAGTAACTTCTCACCTCCATGGAATATCCATGAAAGTCCTTGGCATACCACCAATTCAAGAAAGAAGGATTTGGGGAAAAATGCAGGAGATAGAGTGAGAGACACGGGGAGAGAGAGTGATAGAAACAGAGAGAGAGAGAGAGAGAGAGAGAGTTGGGGAATAGAAAGAGAGAGATAGGGTTTGGGAATCACCAGGAGAGAGAAATATAAACGATTTAGAAATATCATGTAAAGAGATAAAAAGGATATGGTGGAAAGTGCATGTCTTTCTCAGATTTGTTTGGGCTAAAAAATTAGGTTTAAAGTGTGTAAAATTAATCTAACGGGTTAGAAGATATAACATCTAGAAACTCAATGGTGCAAGACATGTTTTTTGGGTCTATTGAGATATGAAACTTAAAAATAGGTGGTACGGATATATTTTCCCTAATAATTATACAGTAACCAGTATATATATGTAAAACCCCTTGTTTCCATAATAAAAACATGAAGGTAAACTCAACCCTGATTATGTTAGCCCTTTGGTTGTTCCTTCAATTTGGAGTCTTAATGTTTTAAGCATTTCCCACTAATGCAAGTTTTCGGAGCGACTAAAAGTCACTTCCAAACTTTTTAACATTCAAATGGGCTAATTTTTTTAATAGAATCAGTTATCAGATTTCATTTATTTTTTACGTTATCCATATTGATTTATTCAATTTTTTTTAAGTTTTCTAAGCTCAAAGAAAATGTTTGGAGCTAAAAAATGGTTTAAAAGAATATCAATATAATAGGTTTAAATTAATTATCTATAGATTCTAAGGGTTCTAAAAAGAACATGTATTGTATTGTTATTTACTCATACTTTTTCAAGTCTTCTTGCCTTTTTTGGTAAATTTAAGAGAGAATTTTCGACCTTTTTGGCATTAAAGAAACCAATTTCTTAATTTATGTTGTTTACTAAAAATGTTAGTATTGATGGCTGCATGGGATTTATCCTGTACATGTTTTTTGATGAGCACAATTATAGAAATCTCCTTTCAAAATCCAGTTCGACCTCATATACTTCAATAGGGTAAGTTTCAAAATCCAGTTCGACCTCGTATACTTCAATAGGGTAAGCTTATGGTTGAAACCATTTCACTTCAAAGACAGAGAAAATGTCACTTCTTTTTTCTTTTTTCTTTTTTGGTAAATCT
Organism: Amborella trichopoda; assembly: GCF_054954075.1. Taxonomy (NCBI): domain Eukaryota; kingdom Viridiplantae; phylum Streptophyta; class Magnoliopsida; order Amborellales; family Amborellaceae; genus Amborella; species Amborella trichopoda. Next base: position 43,056,484 of record NC_142341.1, on the reverse strand, counting down.
TCAAAGAAAATCTCTTTGTTTTGGCGAAGTACAATTCTTTCTTTTTAAGCACTCAGGCTTGGCAATAAATACACACTATAGATTATCAAATGGTAATTTTTCCAATAATTGTTTCACATTGTTAGAGAGCAGATGGTGAAAACAAATTCGGTTGCTCATTTACATTGGATGTCTTAAGAAGGTTGAGGACTTTAAATTTTCCCTTAACCCCTCCTATGCCCTGGTAAAAAGGCTGGGTTGTGTTAAGTAACCAACCGGCATAAAATTTAGTCAAAACTTATCATGAATTTTGGATGGACTAGAATTCGTATAACCGACCCCAATTAATTAGAAAAAAGCTATAATGATGATGATCTGCATTGAATGTCTTTGCCCTAATGATCTTGGATCAATTTCACTTTGCATTACATCTAGTCTTTTGAGATTGGGGCTAATATCATGGAAATTTGTGACATTACTCATCTTTTCAAGGCTTTCAAGCCCAGTAAGAAACAAGTCCGAGAGTTTGTCCCGGACCATTTTCTACTCTTAAAAATACAGCTAATACCATGAAAAGCATTGGCGCTATGGGCGAGGCTCATCTTGTCAAGGCTTTCAAGCCCAAATGACCAAAACTATGCAAGTGTAATATTCCATGGGTCCTGTATCTCAAGAAAGTTATCATGCAGATGATCTTTGATGATATGTATCGGGAATGAAGAAAGAGAACTTTTGTTCGTATTTCTTGTTTTTATTGTATATTACAATTCTATCCCTATTTTCGATCAAATTGCATTTGAATGATGCTTGTTGGCGCTTTGTACCAAACTTGCTCTTTATCTTAATAATCCATCTCAGAAAAATAAAAGTTCAATTTGAACCCTAATTATGGTCAAAATGAGTCTCTTCCAATAACAAATCTAAACCATTTATTTAGTGAATTTCAAGATCTTAATCATTACAAACTCAAAATGATTTTTTTTTTTTAACATTTTTCATCTAATGATAATAAAATCATCTAAAAAGTTAGAAAAGAAAAAAAATCCTTCTAAGGCCTAGATCTAAGCCTCTTATCAAATGGACGATCTATATTAATTGGGCTAAAATAATGCATTCTACGCTGTGTTTTCAATTTGTTCTTTTTTTTGTGTGATTGTTCATTAGAATGAAAATAGTGTATAATTTCAAATTTGGATCAAACAAATAGCCCTAATATGGTTTTTGAAGATTATCGTATTATATTACTATACAACAGTTGCATGAAATCATTGCCCTTTACTACGAGCATGCCTGCATCCATGCACCATGCATTTCCATGTATTGTTCATCCAACAAATGGTCCTAATATAGTTTTTTGTAATTGTTCATTATATTCGTTTCCATGTATGAGAGAGAGAGGGGTATGCATCCATGCATACCTATGACCATGCCTGCATCCATGCACTCTTTAGGCATGTAGGAGTGGATGGTTGCATCATTGTGCAGCAACTGTGTGAGCGAACTAAGGAAAGAAAATCAAGCAAAAAGGGTATATGCATGCACATGCTCATTGACATTGGATATGTTATTTTCATGTGATTACATCACCATGCTCATTCCAAAACACATTATATGGCTTTCGTTTCTTCAGATGGATTTGGACAATGTTAATAAATAGAAAGATTAAATCACTTGACAAATAAAGACTCGAACCACCTCAACATCAAATGCTTTCAAATTTATAGATAATGAATGGACTGTTACATCATTCATATTGATCAACTACGCGCATGAACTTGTGTTGTCTGAGCCAACTACAAAGACCATTTACCAAGTTTAGACAGTAAAATAACGCAAAAAAAGCTTCATTAATTTCTGCAAACCATTCACTTGGTCCTCTCAATACTCCAACAATAACTGAGAACAGGAAAGAGAGGCCCTTCAACTTCAAAGATTCATACTTGGGTAAGTTCATACTAGCACTTAGCTCTAACGCTTAAAGCTTCCTTAGACCATCTCTTCAAATCTATTTTCATGTTACAGGAGCACAGACAGTAGAGGAAATACCAAAGAATAATATAAGGAAAAGATAAGAATAATATAAGGAACAGATGGAATACAAACATAATATTTGCAAAAGATGGAATGAAAAGTTTGAAAAAAGATAGAACAAATGCATCTATACCTTTCAATAGGAGCAACAAGGAGTCCAGTATGCTCAAATGAGATGCCTTGTAATTTTTATTTCTAAATAATGTGAATTTCCACAAATATCAACAACCACAAAAATTTCAATCTTAATAAAACATCGACATCTATCAGAGCGCAAATTACTTTACATCCATGGCGTTTGAACCTTTTCAACATCAGGAAAACATGATAAACAGTTCTTTCTCTCTCTATGGATGAAAATATACTCAAGCAAAACATAAAAGAGGGTTTGAAACTAATTTCAACTCACTTCTCAATCTGATGTGTCCGCTTATGTACCCTTTCGGAGAGCATTTTACAGCTATCTATATTATTGCTTGCCACTTCCCAAAAATCAGCTAAAAAATCAGTGAAATCAGATATATAAGTTGGGAAGGTATTTCGCAATTAGAAAACAAATCTCTTCAAATCTGTTGTGGCTATATTTTCAACAAAAATCATACAGGAAAAAAGTAACAAAATTCATAAATATCGTAAATCAAGAATAAGGCGTCGTTTTATGTCAAAAACCCCAAGAAAAAAAAAAGGTTCATGATGTCTGCTCACAAATATATTAATTGAAAATACAAAGCAATGGTGTAAACAGTTGGGGACATGCGTTTAGAATAGCTCGATGAAAAAAACCAAAGTATTTGATGGAATAGTGTAAACATTCCGTGATTACTATTCATGAACAAAGAAAATAGAAGAAAAAAATAGATTGTGATTTGTGTCTTGCAATAGGATGAACAATATCTGGTGAACTAAGGCTACAAACAAGTTAGGTAAAATCCTTACCTGGATAGTGCAAGTCATGAGAGGTGGAGGGGAGAGAGTGAGGGTTAGAGGGGAGAGAGATATAGAGCAAATTACAACCTTTTCCATATATATATATATATATATATATATATATATATGAAAAACACTACGCAACGCCTATTGGCAAAAATGAACAGTGATTTCGTCTACCCCCATCACCGTCTAAACTTCATCGCACGGTCACGATTGTCTGGTAGTTTTTTATTTTTCGCTTTTTTTTTACAATTCAGAATGACCTGAAATTTAGAGCGTGTATTCATAAAAAATAGTGGAATCTTCGAAAAATATAAAAAACATATTTACATGAAAAACATTGACCAAAATACCCCCGAAACATTTCGGAGGTATTTTGGTCAATTTTGTTTTTGCAAATAATTTTTTTTATATTTTTATTAGATGCGCCTCAGTAAGATGTACATACCCTCCAAATTTCAAGTCATTCTGATTTATAAAAAAAAAAAAAACAACACTATCGGAGACCACTCGTTGAAACTTGAACGGTGATGAGGGTAGGCAAAATCACTATTTATTTTTATCTATAGGTGTTAGGAAAACTTTTCATATATAGATATAATCTAAACTACATAACCCTTCAAATTACAAATGTTTAAGATAAAGGGAGTTGTGAGGGGGGAATTTATTAATTTTGTAGTCTATTATTTAAAAAAAGTTACTTTTGTGGGGTAATTTTATAAATATTACAAATGATACTTTTGTTATATCTATAAGAGGTAAAATTGAAATTTTAACTAAAGGACAAAGGCATTCTACGAATAAAGTTTCATAACACTAACTTCCAAAATGTCATTGTACTTTTGTAAAAATTTCAAATTTACCTTTGTTTGATAGTAAAGTTCCCTATTTGAACAATTTTTTAATAAAAAATTAATTATTATTTTGATAAATACACCCATCACAACCCCTTCTAACTTGAACATTTGTATTTTGAGGGATTGTTAACTCCAAGACAAACCCATTTTCTGATTCACTACTAGGAATGGTCGAATCTAGTTTATGTAGTGGACCAATATATTTCAATTGTTTTCCAAATTATTCTGTATCTCTTATAGATCCAAATATTTTAAATGTTTTATCTTTAAATCTAAAAACTCAAGGATTTAATATGATGTTAGGTTCTCAAAACATAGCCATCATTTATCGTATTTATTGTATAATTATTTTGTTCAATTATGTGTGGAAGTAATTCTATACGAGCTAAATTTGCATTATTTAGTTTATATGGTGTAGCTACTGTTTCGTTTATATATATATATATATATATATATATATATATATATATATATATATATATATATAATGATCTTATAGGACCATTCTCCATGTCTGTAGGACTTCAAAGGATTACCATTAAATTTGATACGGATCTATAGAAAATTCAAGTCCCACACCCATGTGATAATTTTTTTAGAGATTCGTGCCAACTTTAATGGTGATCCTTTGGGTCCTACACACATGGGTGTGGGGGAGTCTTACATGATCATTATATATATATATATATACATTTCCACTACAACATAGAAGATATATGTTTCCCCTACCATCCAGCTGTCCAATTTTGATCAAGAGAGCCACTTACTGTTTGATATTAGATTTAATTTCTCAAAGTTTTTTATTTTTAGTTTTTTTTAATACTAATTTTATGAATATAAAAGTTGGTACGTGTCATTTTCTCATTGGGGCGCACCTATAAAAAATATTAAAAATAAATTTTGGATAAAATATAATTACGAAAATTTCTTTTAAAACTTTCAGGGGTATTTTGATCATTTTATTTTATTAGAAATATTTTTATATATTTTTATCTTATGCAAGTTTAATAGAGAATTGGACGTACAAAATTTAGTGTCAAAATAGTTTATGGAAAAAAAATAAAAAATAAAATAGTGTAAAGACGTGACATTGTGATTGGAAAAATCTTAGCCCCCCATTCAAAATAGATGGCTAGATAAGGGGAAGCATATAATTTTACGCTGTAGGGGAAGCATAGAAAACTTGCCCTATATTAAAAAAGATCATGTCAGCCCACGGGCCGACAGTGTTAGTCAGTGGTGTATATTTAATCTGGGCCAATCTGACGATTACAACCTCATTTCATATTTGAATTTTCATTTTTTTTCTACAAATCCAAATCACTTGAAATTTTAGGAGTTTATTTTTATCATTAAAGTGAACCTAATAAAAATAAAAATAAAAAATCAAAAAATAATTGGATCAAAAAACCCCTAAAATGTTCTGAGGGTATTTTGGTCAATTTATATTTTTCAAATCATTGTTTTTATATTTTTAATAGATTCTTCAATCGTTAAATAATAGGCACTCAAAATTTCAAGTGATTTGGATATATATAAAAAAAATAAAAATTGAAATACGGAATGAAGTCCTGAACATTGAATTGGGCTCAAATTGAATCTGAGCCGTTGACTAATACTGTAGCTTTCAGCTCAAGGGCTAACAAAATATATATATATATATATATAAAAAGCTTGAGACATCCTTTTCCCTATCATATGTACATGTTACTTTTTAGAAGTTGAACATACATATTCACACCTCTCTCACACACTGTTTCCCTAAATGTTTACTTCAGTGATCTAAGTTGAACATACATATCCACACCTCTCTCTCACACACTGTCTCTCTAAATGTTTACTTCAGTGATCTCGTGTCAGTGTACATTGAAGAGAACTTACCCACTTACGTAAGCCAAATTCGAAGTAAATCTTAAATTAAAAATTAAAAATTAAAAATTAAAAATTAAAAATTAAAAATTAAAAATCATTTAAATATACAAAAATGAATGCCCATAACTAAACTAGTTGCTCTCTCTCTCTTTTCTCTCTCTTGCCAAAGATAGGGAATGTGAGCTATATCCATTCTTGAGATATTTCTCTTCAAGAGTTACCAAACCTACATTCTTTTTAGCAAGAGGCACTTTTTTTATTGTTGTGATATGTGTCAACCCCTTATCTGCAGTTCAATAATGCATTTTAGACTTGCTGATTTATGTGCGATGCATGTAGATAAGCAGTGACATATATAAAAGTAACCAGTAATTTGAAAATTGGTCAAATGCTATTACAAAGTATGAAATTATTGTTGTAAAGATTACTTTAGTCTTTATGTTTTTCAAAAGCACAAATGAAATTTATAAGTATTGAACATTCCAGTTTTAAAAATAATTTAATATCTTAAAAAAATTATGCAAAGTATTTTTAAATATTAAAACTTCATGGAAAAGCACTCTTTGAAAACTATTAAATTATTCAAGGATGAAATTCGAATTTGTTAAAAATTCAAGATTTAAAATTATGAAATATTTTAAAACCATTTTTATATGATTATATCATAATTAGAAAGGAAAGAAAGAAAAAATTGTAAAAGAAAATAATAATTAAGCAATTTTTTTAAATTTTTTTAAATTTTTTTAAAATTAATAATTAAAAAGAAAATTCATTTTAATTGTAAATTATTTTAAAATCATATAAATACAACAGCAAAGCATAAAGGCTCTTGCAATTAGTTAACTTTTTAAAATTTTATTAACACATCCTTTTTTCCCTTTTTTTTTGAAATAGGCTTTCTATATAAATAGATTTTCATTTCTGAATTTTATTTCATCCTTTACAAATCCCAAAAGAATAAGGATCTCACGCTATTTCTATCTTACTCTAAATAATTTTTTATAGTATTTAATTTTCTTATAAACCCAGAAATTGGAAAGTGATATAAATAGAAAACAAAATCTTAGATATCAATAAAATTGGAATATAGAGATCATACCTATTTAGGAACCACTACTCATCCACCCCTTAATTGTTGCTGAATATGGTATAGATAGATATCTTCTTCCTCTTTGTAGAATCCCCTTTTATTATTGCGACAAGTGCCCATCCATTAACTGTAACTTAAATGTAGACCAGTAAGATGCATCTTCTTCGTAGGTCTCCTTACAAAAACTATCTCATATTATGAGAAATAAATTTATAAAAATGTGATATTTACAAAAACTATGGTAATACTAAAGAATTTATAAAAAAAAATTGGGCATCTTTTTAAATAATCACCACAAGTGAAAATTGAAGAGAACATCCCTCAATGGATATGCAAGAATTGGGTTCAATATCGACGAATATATAAAGTTCAATTATGTAACACATATATAGCTAATCAAGGTTACTATAAAAATTGAATCAATCATTAAGGAGAAACAGTTAAAAGAAGTTAGGGCATTGTTTGTGAGCATGTGAAAGAGGATGAGATGGAAAGGGGTATTATTTCTGATTTGAAATCCATTTTTTTTTATCTATATATCTCGAGGTCAAGATGATCAATTTGAGAATTTTTCGACATCGAAACAACCAACCTTAATTTGATTGTTTGGAGCCTCAACCTTTGTATAACCTATTTCTAATAAATAATTTTACTTGAATAGAAGATTAGAAATGTATAGAACCATTTCAGTTATGTCATCTCTAAAACAAAGGGCAAATTGGAAGATTTGCATACAATCCTTTAAAGATGTTCAAAAGAACCACCAGGTTTTGGAGCCTTAAGGACCTACTTGAATATAGCAAACCTATTGGAGTAAATGAGAATATGCAACTGTCTTTCTCTCATTTCCCTCGCATATGTTGGTGTAATGGCATAACTCATTCTCTCACGCTAAGATCAAATAGGTATAAGCACATTTAAAAGCCTAAATTATATCTTTGTTCTCTTAACATCATATCATGAGATCTAAACCGGATCTCTCTTCCTCTTATCTCGGTTATTGCTTGGCTTGGATGCAATTGGAATGAGAAAGAGAGCAACCTTCTTCTCCAATACAAGGCCATATTCTTCAGTCATGTCTACATCAGCTCCTGTTGCTAACTTCCAGTCGAAACGGAGGAGAAGATTTGCCAAAACCAGCTCAAATGATACCATTGCAAAAGAAATACCGGGGCACCTTCTGCGACCTGCCCCAAAAGGAATAAACTCAAAATCAGTCCCTTTATAATCCACTGAACTATTCATGAATCTCTCTGGTTTGAACTCTTCAGAGTTTTTCCCCCAAGTTCCAGGGTCTCTTCCTATGGCCCATGCATTCACCATGACCCTTGTTCTAGCCGGTATTTCATAGCCATTGATGTTGCATTCCCCAAGTGATTCTCTTGGAAGCAATAAGGGAACCGGCGGGTGCAGTCGAAGAGTCTCCTTCACTACGCATTGCAAGTACTCAAGCTTGTGCAGGTCCCCCTCTTCGATTCTCTCTCTTCCATCAGCAACAAGCCTTACTTCGTTTTGGACTTCCTCCATGACTTTAGGGTTCCTCACTAGCTCGGTCATGCCCATTCAAGGGCAGTGGCAGTCGTCTCTGTCCCGGCAATGAACATGTCCTACAAATAATATGAACATTAAATGTTAAAATTGTTAAAGCGTGTTTTATAGAAATCATAGTAGTTTTTATTTTAATTTATTTTGAGTGATGTAGTGAGGCTGTATTTATAATTTTGGATAATAAGCAGTTACCGAACAACTAGGTGGTTAGTACTTATTGTAGTAAGTAGGTGGTTATTGTAGTAAATATGATCGTAAGACCATCTATTTAAGGAGAGGTATGTAATGGGAAATTTGGGTCACGTGTATTAAGGTTAATATTGTGTGTCAAGATTGTAATGCCTTTGTGTATCTCATTTTTTATCTTTGAATGCAAGTTTATCTTTCACCTCATCTTGATTATTTTTCTTCTATCTCTTTGGTTGTGAGTCTTGGGCTAGTGTGACATTGTAACATTAATTGAGAAGCGGATTGGTCCAGTATTGTGACATTCATCTTTTTCCACATAAAAGAGATAACAAGTCAATTCATTTTTCTAGGATTTAAGCAGGGGAATGGAGAGTCATAATTCAATGTTTTAAACTTCGGATAGAGGCTCGCTCTCACTCCAGGCCCGGGCCAAGAAACTCTGGCCGAGTACGAGTGGACTTGGCCGAGTATGATATAAAACATCAAAGGTTAAAGATAAAAATGTAAGAAATTTGCTAAAATACTTAAAGATCAGAGAAAAAAAAGAAAGGAAAGTCCATAAAATTTAAAAAATGTATATAAAAGATGGATGCTTGAAAATTTTGATTTATTCCTTAAAATATTAAAAAAATAAATCAATAAAAAATTAGATTATTTTCATAAAAATTCCCAATTACGATAAATTCCCAGCAATATTTAATTAAGATTTTTTTTTTTTCAAAAATTAGGCACTTTTAATCATTTCAAAAAAGGGCCTTTGTTGGCGACTAAACTTGCCATGGCCATACGCCAAGTGGATTGTGAGGAGTCCTAAAACAAGTTACCTTGTGGCTTTCATCACCCTTACCGCCAAGTCAAGAGCCCCATTCTCAATTGATCAGTTATTGATGTGCCTAAAAAGAGAAGTGTTTTAAGTTATGCAGATCATTTATCCCTGGAGACACACTGTTTTATGCAGGGTTCTTAGACTCGGCCAAGTAGCCCGAGTCAATAGTACAAGTCTTTTATGCATGGTTCATACCCATTGAATGAGCATGACTCGGTAGAATTTTTCACGGCCAAATCAGTAAGACTCGCCAGATTATGCAATTTTCCGGTAGAAGTCTCGGTTTTCATAAAATGGAAAGTTTATTGAACAGAAAATCGAAATTTTGGACTGATTATTGAAAACCTTTATGTGTTTTGACAATAATCTAATCTATATGATATGATTTGGGTTCATAAAAAGCCAAATCAAACAAGTTTTCATCAGAAATTTATTGGCTTTAGGGTTTTTGTGTGAATTTCTTTTTTTTTCCAAACCTCTCTGTTCTCTCTCATTTCTGTGCCAAATCGGATGAGGTCCACGATTTTGTTTTGTCATTATCAAATGATTTCATGTATCAAAGAGGTATCGATAAACTGTCAAAAAAATCATCAAATCTATTATTTCTCTCTAATTAATCAACTTTTTTTTTTAAGTTAATTCTGAAGCATTTGAAATCATCTTCAAAATCCCTCTACAGATCCGTGGTTTTTTTTGCTCTAATATTGACTGATTTTGCGCATCAAAGAGGTAATATTGATAATTTGTAAAAAAAATGTCAAATCTATTATTTCTCTTTGATTACTCAACAAATTTTTTTCTTTTTCTTTAAAGTTTTTTTTTATGCTTTTGAAATTATCTTCAAAAGCCCTCTACAAATCCTTGGTTTTATTCCTCCTGTATCAATTGATTTCCTGCATCAAAGAGGTAGTATAAATGAACTATCAAAACATTGCAAAATCTATTATTTGTCTCTAATTTCACAACAATAATGTCATTATTAGTTTTTTTTAAGATATTGAAATAACTTGAAAACCCCTATATTGGTTTGCGTTATTTTGCTCCAGATAGATTGATTTCATGCATCATAGAGATAATATAAATGAATTGTAAAAGTTCTACTAAATATATTGTTTCCCCCGAATTACTCAACAATGTTTTTTGAGTTTTTATTTGTTTCGAATCTATTGATATTAGCTTCAAAAGAGCTCTATAGATTTGTCCTTTTTGTTGCTCAAATATCAATTGATTTCGTGCATCAAAGTGGTAATACCGATGAATTGCCAAAAAATTGCAAAATCTATTATTTATCTCTAATTTCTCAACGATAATTTTATGATTATTATTATTTTTTAAGATATCAAAATAAACTTCAAATCTCCTATATTGGTTTGCATATTTTTGCTCCAATATCTATTGATTTAGTGCATCATAGAGATAATACAAACCTAAATTTTTAACCCAAAGTGACATAGGCATTGTTTTGGAAGCAACTAGAACATAAACTTTGCAGTATACATTTTTCTTGATATAATTTTCAGCTTTAACAATCTAAGAGATAACAAGGGAGGATCTATTTTAGCATTATGGGGATAAGCTCGATGGTAAGGGGAATGGGTGGGTTCGGTGTAATTTTTGTGGAAAGAGATGACTGACAGCATTAATCGCCTGAAACATCATCTTGTTGGAATTCAAGGTAATGCAAAGTCATGTGGCAAGGTGCTTGTGGTTGTTAAAGAAGAGATTCAAAAGGCAATGGAGATTGCCAAAGGGAAAAATGTACAGAGAGATGATAGTTGATGATGTAGGGAGGGGATTTTATCAACCCACTTCCCCTGACGAGGAGGAGGAGTTTGATGCTCAGATGGAGCAGGCTAGGCAGAGGCTAGTCTAGCAGAGTATCACGATAGGTAGATACAAATCGACATGATGTTTGCTAGATGGGTAGGAGTTTCTAGTTCTGACGCTCCAGAGCCTATAGTATATCTGAGTCTCTAGTTTTGAGATGATCTCTTTCGTCACGGCCTGCTACTACTGACCAACCATATATGTCACACCCCAAGAATTTACAATACTGATATTCCTGAGATGTGGCAGTCAAAACATATATATACATCTCTTTTTAGGACAAATTTACAATGACGAATTTTTAAAAAGTAACAAAAGAAAGTTTAAGCACAACTTCAATATCTTCCCAAAGTTGATCTTGACGAAAACACAAATGAAACCGCAGTTATCCTGAAAAATATTTACCATAGTTTGATGAGTTTGGCTACTCAGTAAGTGATCATCATAATCCTAAAAATAATCATGGTTGAAAGATATCAATATTTTCCAAAATGAGATCTATTAACAGAAATGCATCAATAGTTTCACTTTCAATAAATGCACAATTAAGTAAAATCCGTGCAATTGAAATGCTTATAACACTTTTAACGGCAGTACATAATTCAAAGGATTTCACAAAATACCCTACTGGCGTCCCAAGTAGGTCACCTATATACCCCATCAACATCTTGATGGGTCCACTTAATCCCTATCGGCGTCCCAGATAGGTCCACTTAATCCCTGCAGGTCCACTTATACCTCACCGGCGTACCGGATGAGTCCACTTAATCCCTACCGGCGTCCCAAATAGGTCCACTTATACCTCACCGGCGAACCGGATGAGTCCACTTGCATACTTAAATTATTTCTAAATCTCTTTAAACATTCAAAAGCAGCAATATCATATACTCAACATATCACTGAAACCATTAATATGAATTTCACTTGAACCATTAATAACAGTCACTCTCTATAATATTTCAAAAATAACCAATCAAATATTTTGGGCTCAAATTTAGAAAGGTAGCAGTTTGTAAAGCCATTCTAGCATAATTGCCAATTTAATATGTATAGAAAAACTCTTATAAAAATTCAAGAATACGGAATTATCACAATATATGGAATATCAGTTCACAAATAAACATTTCACAACAATACTATAATCAATTGCAAAAATGTCAATTTTTAAATAATAAAGATCCTCGACGGAAATATCACTATTTATTAAAAACAGACTATTTTTCAGGAAGACGATGTCACTTACACACAAAACTTATAAAATAAAGATCCTGAACGGAAATATCATTATTTATTAAAAACAGACTATTTTTCAGAAAGACGATGTCACTTACACACAAAACTGATAAAATAAAGATCCTAGACGGAAATATCACTATTTATTAAAAATAGACTATTTTTCAGAAAGACGATGTCACTTACACACAAAACTTATAAAATAAAGATCCTGGACGAAAATATCACTATTTATTAAAAATAGACTATTTTTCAGGAAGACGATGTCACTTACACACAAAACTTATAAAATAAAGATCCTGGACGGAAATATCACTATTTATTAAAAATAGACTATTTTTCAGGAAGACGATGTCACTTACACACAAAACTTATAAAATAAAGATCCTGAACGGAAATATCATTATTTATTAAAAACAGACTATTTTTCAGAAAGACGATGTCACTTACACACAAAACTGATAAAATAAAGATCCTAGACGGAAATATCACTATTTATTAAAAATAGACTATTTTTCAGAAAGACGATGTCACTTACACACAAAACTGATAAAATAAATATCCTAGACGAAAATATCACTATTTATTAAAAATAGACTATTTTTCAGAAAGACGATGTCACTTACCCACAATTATTTGAGAGGATGCTTCCGATAAAAAATTCGGTTCGAGAGGGGAGTTCACTGTGTTTCGACCAGAGAGAGAGATCTCAAAATTTTGTTTTAGGGTGGGAGTGCTCACATCCCCTATTTAAATTCTTATAACGTATTATTATATTGTTTTATTACGCTCTACCTCATACCTGAGGTGTCGCGTTAAAAGCAGACTTTTATCGTACGAAAACCACGTCCGCTAAAGGACGTTGCCAGCTGCAAGCAGCAGGAGGCAAAAGCTGGCAAAAGGAAAAAGTAAAGGCAAAGGCAAATCTTTTGAAAATAGTGATGGTCCTCAAGGACCATCATATTCAAACAGAACATCACCTATTTAAAAGCATATTTTATCCTTTTTTTTTTTTTTTTTTTTTTTTTTGAAATTTTAGGATTGTTACAATATACTACCTACCGACCCATCTTATTCCTGACCCTCAATCATACATCGACCCCAACACCTGATCTGAGCCCTCTAGACTTGACCCCCATGTACCTCAATATCCTCAAAAGAAACTTAAATCTCTCGTAGGGGAAAAAATGGCCAAAACTATGAGAAAGACAATTGCAAGATTTTTTTATCATACCGCCACCCCCATTTATAGTAGCTAAATCCCCATATTTTCGACTCATGGTGCATGATATAGCTGATGTTGGGATAGGAGCTGGACCCCCTAAGGCACATGAGCTTACAAAGAAATTCCTTGATGATGAGATTACCCTAATACAATCGCACGTTAAATAATTGAAAATGACATAGGATAATATTGGGGTCACGCTTATGTCAAATGACTGGAAGGATAGATGAATGAGGCATATAGTGAATTTTTTAATATGTTATACCAAGGGTATTTTTTCCCACTCTAGTATAGATCATTCACATAAGAGGAGGATAGGCAGATTATTATTCATTGAATTCGAGAAAGTTGTAGAAGATATTAGGGAAGACAAAGTGGTTCAGTTAATCATAGATAATCACAAAAGCCATATCAAGGCAGTGGAATTCTTTTTGATAAATAGATTGCTTTTAGTTTGGACCCCGGGCGTTGGCCACTCCATAGATCTAATACTATAGTACATTAATGAAATAAACGTGGTGAAGATAACCACATTTATATACAACCACTCTTATATTCTTGCATGAATGAGAACGTATTGTGATGGAGATCTTGTCAGACCTGCCATCACAAGGTTTATCACGTCATACTTAACAATAAATCGATCTTGAAGCAACAAAAGGGATTGAGAGAGTTGGGGGATATCAACAGAGTGGGCTGAGTCAAATGAAGGAATGACTGAGGCTGGAATGGATGTACATAAGATTATCAGTAGCTGTCGATGCTAGGCTAGATGCAACGGGGTCGTTTGGGCGACAACACCACTAGTGCTGGTACTGATTGTGGTTGATCCCGACCGGAGGCCAACCATGGGATTACTCTATGAGGCACTGGACTGAGCAAAACAAGCTCTTAGGGATAATTGTTAATTTTATGAAAAGGCTTGGGAGATTATCGACTTTAGGTGGGTCACATTTTTGCATCACCATATACATGCAGCAAGTAATTCTAATTTTAAATTTCTATTTCATAATTTATTGCAGATTTCTTATTCTTATTGGGATATCTATGTTTATACTTACACTATGTTCATGCTTCTTCTTTAACCCGGATTATCATTATAGATCGAGTCAAAGCAATCACCAAGAAATCATGATAGGTGTGATCATGATAGGTGTGAGGTACATTATTGAACCATTTGAGCCTGATGAAGAGTCCCAAATTAATGCGTTGAAAGATGTAAGTTTTAGTCGATATGTTTTAATTGTTACGCAACAATGTAGTTTCTTATGCGCTACTTCTATTACCGATGTTGAATTTTTGTCTTTTAGGGTGTGTTTGACACATGGAGTTTTTGGGAGTGGAAAGGACTCTCCCACAAATTATGGAAGACTGCTATTCCATCATTTTTTATGGAAGATAGGTCTTCCAAAAATGAACCCATTGTAACACTAAAAAAAAGTTGCATGGAAGGTTGCCCTTTCGCTTTACAGCTTCCACACCGTAATATCACACGTGGAGTGGAAGGGACTCTCCCACAAATTATGGAAGATTGCTATTCCATCATTTTTTATGGAAGATAGGTCTTCCAAAAATGAACCCATTGTAACACTAAAACAAAGCTGCATGGAAGGTTGCCCTTCCACTTTACAGCTTCCACACCGTAATATCACACATGGAAGTGGGACATTTAACTCCCACTTCCAAAAACTTCGACTTATCAAACACGCCCTTAGCTTCCTATGTATACAGATACACAAGGAGAATTTGGTACTACCATGGCTATAATGACGAGAAGCACATTAGATCCAGGTTAGTTAACAAATTCCATGAATTACTATTTTCTAATATAACTAGTCATGGAATAATTGTATTTCTTATTTTAGTTATCAATTGATTAATATTCTAACTTATTTCATGACAGCTACATAGTGGGATTTATATGCACTCCAAACCCCACATCTGAAAAGGATCGCAATCATCTGGATATGGGAAAAGGTGGAGCACGGTTCAATGGATTCATACCCTAAGAAGGAACATGTCGAAAACTGAGAGGCTGCATCAGGTTTATGTGCACTATAATCTTAATCTAGGGCAGAAGATGCTAGAAGGGAATCTATAAGTTACGACTCAATTAACCTAAACTATATATTTCAAGAGGACCTCATAGAGGAATGGGTAGTAGAGAAGGAGCAACGGGAGGGGCAGCCACCGATAGTGAACATGGACCATTTAGAAGTACAAGTTCAAGATTTAGAAGATGATGTGGCAGCCTTGGGGAACATCCAGGTGGACATGCAGGAGAGAGAGGTGGGTGGGGGGGGGGAAGGCTATGGGACCCACCACTGAGGAGGAGGATCAAGGTGGTCGGCATGCATATGCGATAGAGAGATGTAGTTATCGAGATTGTAGCCCATTTGGTGAGCGCTGCAGCAAGCATTTGTGCCACCGTCGTAGCAAACAACATAGTCAATATGCTAAGGAGCAAGGCAATGTCGGTGAAGAAGACAATCCAACTGGGAGGGAACGTGAGGGCTAAACGAGTCTTAGGAAATATAGCTTAGGGAACAATTTATCAAATGTTCCAGATTGGCAGGGTGGTACAGCCAGGATAGGGACGGCTCCCTCATTGTCATAGATTTTTTGTCGAGGTCCCCCACTTTGATAGCGAGACCCAAGCAGAGCCTTAACTCCATTGTCACTCATTTTTTCCTAGTGCTTTTTTTTTGTTTTGATTTACTGAAAAAGATGCATGTTAGATGTAATTTTTGTCGTGGAAACATATTTATTTAGTGAACAAGATAAATTATTAAAATTAGTTATATTTAATTAATTCCAAAAGTAAATGTTATTTTTGCTAGAGTGCGCATGCATTTTTCATCACTTCGATGACTTTTAGACCTCATAAGATGTAAGATTTTTTTATTTTTTATTTTATTAATTTTTTTATTTTTTTAAGACTTGTAAAAAAAACCTCCAAAAAAGTAGCAATTATGAAAAAAATAAGAGGTCCTTTTTTTAGAATTCACAAGATATAAGATATGTTTTTTTTTTTTTTTTTTTTAAGTTATGATAAAAGGAGTTCCAAAAAAAATGTACTCCCCCCACCACCCAGTCGAACTCAAGACCTCGTGTAGCCTCACAAGACATAAGAGTTTATATATATATATATATATACAACAAAAAGCTCCAAAATAAATCCAAGCCATTAAGAAAAATATATTTTTTAATAGAGTTATAAAAATAAAAACTTCAAAATAAATCCAAACCATTAAGAAAAATAGTAAAAAAATATAGCATCCATGGAATGGAACTCACTGCCTGTTTACATTTAAACGACAAAAGCACTAACCAACATGCCACACATAATTATAATAATAAAGGTGGACCCTATATTTTTGCTCTATGAAAAAAATAAAAAAAGGCAAAAGCACTAACCAACATGCCACACATAAATATAATAGCAAAGGCAGACCATATATTATTTAGAGAAAGTATAGAATGAGACCATTTACCTTTAGTACATGGTAGTCACATTAATCTTGACCATTAAATTTGAAATTGAGTGGTTGCAATTATTACAATTAACTAAACTCAAACTTCAAAAGAAATTTTCTCGAACTTTGTGACACATCCAAGCTATCAAATTTCACATCGGTTGGTTGTAAGTAATTATGACCACTTTGTATTAAAGGTAACTGGTATCATTATTTACAATCCCTATTATTTATAGCGTAAACTTTATTTGCTCTATGGAAAAAAAAGGAAAATGTTTCTATAGAACCCCACCCATTTATTAAGTATATGTGACCCCTGATCTCAGCTATTAGATCTGAGTAGATGGTTGAGATGGCTTGAGTCACAATGTCACAAGTTAGCTCTTAACCGTCAGATCTTGATTGGACGGCTCATAATTTTTTATTTTTAATTGTGATTCTATAAATCATTTTAAATCAAAATTTGGGGCATGCAGATATCTGACAATACGTGATAAAAATAAATAAAAAATTATTTTCAGTGATAAACAACTACCAGAATACCCCTAAAAATCGCAAGGGTATTTTGGTCATTTATTTTTATGGGAAATATTTATTTTTTATTTTTTCCATGTTTGGAATGCCTAAAATTTTATCCAAAAATGAATTGAAAAAAAAATTGAAGAATAAAACAATATTAGGCATCATATTGTGGTACGTTCAATCATAACTGTTCAATTCAAATCGAACGGCTAAGTAGTGGGTTATGTATAACTTATATGTTGTTGGGTGACATAGGTATGAACAATCATAACCGTTCAATTCAGATTGAACAGCTAAGTAGTTGTCATATATAACTTATATGTTGCAGGGGTTAAATAGAAAGTTTCCCCTAAAAAAAAAAAAAAAAAGTTTGAAATTGGATCCCACAACCTATTGCGATTAAATAACCAACGCGGCAAGCTTAAAATTGCCGCTCATTACATATATAAAATATTTTTATCGTGATTTTGTGTAAAAAACAATTGAGCTCGACTTGGGCGACTTACTCAAAATCGCATGAGAAAATCGCCTCAGGCAGTGCCAAAGTACCTTAGTCGAGTTGATTTTCTAAACGTTGGTTTTGACATCAATAGGTTCGTCAATTTAATTTCATCGATGTTATACTGCCTATTGATTTATCCCTTCAACGAGTTTGAGTTTATTGTTTCAAATTCCCACCACCAAACTGTTCTGTTAGATATCTGAAAGAGAGAGAGAGAAAGGGAGGGAGAGAGAGAGCTTGCCGTGAGGACTGCCTTGAGATTTTGATCTGAAAGAGGAAGATCCAAAGAGGCATCCTTCTGGAGTTGGAGCAGAACATCCACCAGGTCCCTTTGATTCTGAGTCTCAGCAGTTCCCCCACGATGGTCCTCCAGCACATGCTCCAAAAATTCATCAATCTCTTCAAAAGCTCTCCTCATTCTCCTCCTGAGGCCCGAAACAAGATCTAGCCACTCTACACTGGGAAACAAGTCCCCGAAGTTGAATCCCCCCAATAGCACTGTCCGCTCCCTGAACAGACGCTCTACCTCACTCGGCCCGCCCTCGTCATATCGGCGCCCAAATGCAACCCGGCAAATCACGTCAATTGTATGAGAGAGGAAGAGCTTATTCAAATCTATTGCACCCTCTGAGCTCTCGACTGCCCTCACCAATCTCCCAACCTCTTCTTCTCTTACTGCACTGAACGACTCGACGCGCTTGACACTGAGCAACTCCTGCACACAGATCTTGCGTATGGTTCTCCAATAAGCCCCAGCGGGTGCAAAGGCAATATCGGTGCAGTTATAGAGGAGGTGATTCCCTGTGGTGAGAGATGGCCTGCTGGCGAAATTGTAATCATGGGTTTTCATGAGCGCTTCGGCCATGGATCGAGAGGA